>NC_086384.1:37531327-37835772 GCF_036588685.1 Mytilus trossulus | reverse complement strand
CCAAAATTAATTAAAGCAGGGTTGTGTAATTTATCATTAAGATACTGATTGGCATTATTTTTGGTAGAAAAAGTACTTATATTAAATTCTAATGACTATTCTCAGTACAGTTAATGTGTACCTAGTCCAAATAATTAAGATGTCTTGAACGGCTATTTAATTGTTGCTTTGACAACTTCTGCAGCAACGTGCAAAGCAAAAAAAATAAAATTGCCATTCTGTTCAAAAATGTTTTCAACTTAGTTCATGTTTGGCTTTATAATTATTTTGATATGAGGGTCACTGATGAGTCTTATGTAGACGAAACGCGCGTCTGGCGTTCTAAATTATAATCCTGGTACCTTTGATAACTATTTAGTGCATCACCCTTGTTTCGTAGTTTCTCTGAATACAGCCTCTCCCTGTCCATACCAGCCAAATCAAGAAAACCCAGCAGATTTGCATTAAATTAAATGGTTATTCCTTGAAATTGGATATCGGCCGGTATTTTTGTATTTACATAATTATATCATTGTTATTTTAAGTTCCATCTTGAAAAATGGGCCTTGTCATCTGAAATGATCTGTAATCATTGATCCGTACATATCATTTGTATAACTGTAACCTACAAATCGTACAGTCAATCAGGTCAGCTAATAGTCTGAGGCTGTGATTTCTGTTCACCTGTCAATTTCGTTTCAATACCCTCATATATTGCGTTATGACAGGGTGTAACATTTAAAACTTAAAGCACACTATTTATAGATAAGTATGGTAAAGAGCGATCAGATCGTGGGTGTAGAACATTCTAACTAATTATTATTGAAATATCATTAAAATGCATATATATATATACAAAGTTTCTATAAATTTTACTTTTTTCCCTATAGCCTTTTTCATGTATCTTACAGTGTATATATGCGATATTTCTATAAAAAAAAAATCCTAGATTTTTTTATATATATTATATTACAATTTTGTGAATCTTTAATTATACCTAACTTTTAAGTAAATTTTAATTTTTTCACTGACATGACTGAAGACTTATATTGATATATTATGTGACCATTTTGTGTATTTATATTATGTATATGCAATGTTTCAGTAAATTTAATTTTCTCTGGAAGTTTTTATTGACATGTAACATTGTATGTTACCATTTCATTCATCTTTAATATATATATTTATAAGTAGCGTTTATATAAATTCTATTCTATTCTATTTACATGCACTGAAGACCAAAATGTTACATATTACATACCCGTATCCAGGGGGGGTTCGGACGAACCCCCCTTTGAAAATAAATAAGCACTGTTAAAGTCAATGTTCTGTTCGAATTGTGACTATTAAAGTCGAGTTTGTGAGTCCAACGAACCCCCCTTTGAAAATTCCTTGCTACGGGCCTGTATTATGTGATGGTTTTATGTATGATCTATAAGTATATGCGACGTTTCTGTAAAATCTTTTGACCTGGAACTTTTGTTTATTTATTATATATGTGACCATTATGTGAATCTTTAAGTTTAAATTTCTGTTGTTTAAATTTATTCACTTGAGAATTTTCGTGGCACATTTGTAAATTAGGTGACCATTTTGTATGCCTTTCTAATGTATTATTGCAATGTTCGGTGAAATTTACATTTTTCACAATACATAATCATTTATTTATGCAACTGTCTTTAAGTATATTAAGGTATGTTAAAAGACATGCTGAATGACAAATGATAACAAGAATGTGTCCATAGTACATGGATGCCCCACTCAAATGTCAAATTGCTAACAGGTAGTATATGTAAGAAAAGCTATATAATTTTTGTCGCTTTTTCTGCAAAAGTATGCAAATTGGTAACTTGTTCCAATTTAAGATACCTTAACATTGTTTGTACAAATCTTTTAAAATAAAATAAAAGATGATACATTTATCAAGGCTATGTAAAACATATTCAGTCTTTTTTTTGTTAAATTTGAATGATCAGATGACTCTGATAAACATATATGTATTTTATTCAAAAATCATTAAATATGAAAAATTAATTGTTCCTTTTTTCCGATTTTTTGTCTTTCAAATACATGAAATATATATATAAAGTCCAAGCAAGTGATCATGTGACATTTTATCGATCGAAAGTTAAAACTCCTCGACTTGCATTATAAAGATTCATGTGGAGGTCATTTAATTTTATTTCTTTATTAACATCATTCCAATATATTATAGAAGATGATACATTTGAGGCATGTAATTTAAATGTCTGTTGGAATTAAAGGCAAAACAGTTACACAACAAATTGTCAAATCGCCATGAATAAAAAAATCAAAACAGTGATAGAGGTCAAAATATGGTCTTCGAAGAAAGACAAGCACATGAGAACAAAACACAAATTAAATCTTGTCACTTCTACCTGTTCACTGTGGACAGTCCATTCTGATCTAATTAAATCCAATCTCAGATAATGTAAAAAATGCAAAAAAAATTACTTAACATTTATTTGCAGTTTTGTATAGTCCAAATAATTTTGATGTCTTGCAAGGCTATTTTTTTTTTTTTTTAAATAGCCTTGAAAGAGGTCATCATTATTTTGACTTAGTTTATATAAATATATTATTAAATTCTTAAATTATTTGATACAAGAAAAGAAATGGGAACATTCTAGAAGTTTTGGCTGTCTTTGTGCCCATTTGCACCTGATGGACATATAAAATTATACATAATTCTTCACAGTTGTAGTGGAACTACATGTACTGTATCTCCTGTTCATTGGATTTTTAAATGCAATGCATCATGGGAAAAGGGGTAATGTAGAGTGCATGGACATACCGATTAGTCACTTACAATTTATCATGATATTTCATATTTAAAACAATGTTTCAAAAATTATTGTGGGGTAGCTCTGACTGGTCTGTCTTTAATGAACTTGGTTCCACCAATAGAAGCAGAATTTTCACAACGTTAATTTGTTTGGTTCAATTTTGTTATTATGCATTTTAATTTCCTGATGACATATACCAGTATTATTATTTGTCCTGAAATTTCCAACATATGTCAAACAAATTAAAATGTAAAAAAAACCAACTGTTTATACATGTTTAGTCATCATAAACAATCAAATTATTATATGAAAACAAAATTATGATGAAATAACAAAAAAAATCTGGATCAATCACCACCTACATGTACGTGATCTAGTTAAAATACAATATGTAGAGTATTTTTTGAAAGGGTTTTAAGGATGTACTTAGGTCAGGTTAAGGAATTTTTGTCAGATATGTTTTGGACACCCATTTTCTTTCAAATATAAGACTTTAATAGCTTACCAAAATTTAAACAGATTCTAAATTTCTTTTCTTTTGATTAAATAATTAAATTGATACCCAAAGAATACCAATGCAAATATAAGGTAAAAGTCCTAGACAGCCTTTCTCCGTCATTTAAAAAATTAAATTAAATATCTTGAAAAGGAGCTTAATTCATATCAATATTTTTAGCTTATTATATTCCTTAACAAAGGCTCTTTGGTCATTGTTGGTCGGGTCATTGAGTCTTTGACACAATCTCCATTTATATTCTCAATTTTATCTTCTGTCTTATAGTATCAATTTAAAAATCTAGATTTATTTAATTTCAGACTTAATAGTATCAATTTAGTTTTCCTGTTGGAATGATCTTTACACTAGCAATTTTTGGGGCCCTTTATAGCTTGCTGTTCAATGTAAGCCTAGGCTCTGTGTGGAAGACCGTACCTTGACCTAGCTATAATGGTTTACTTTTAAAAATTGTGACTTGGATGGAGAGTTGTCTCATTGGCACTCAAACCACATCTTTCTATATCTAATTTATGATCATGCTAATACATGTTATGATACTATTTTAAAATTTTAGATTTATTTAATTTCACCTAAGTTCATACAGTAAAAGTGTAGGTCACATATATCAATGTCCTGCCAATGCACTGTATGATAAAACTGGGTATTAAAAGGTATAATAAATTATTCTGCACTACAAATATTCTTTTAAAAATCAAAGAAACCCATTCAACCTTTGCCTAATGACTCGTATATCAAATGATACATTCTAATTTTACAATTTACATGTTAAGAGTGTTAATTAGTACCACTTAGAAAAGGTTTCTCTCTAGCACCACTTCAAACTTTAACTACATTCCATTTTCAGAATGATTCATTCAATATTATTTCAAGTTTGTTTCTGTGTTTGATCTTAAGGGTAAAGGGTAAAAAACAATCCATACATGTACCAGTAAAAAAATGGAACTGTCACCCTTTCACAAACCACAAGTACCACTCTTATTTTATTGTTATTTTAAACTCAGCTAGCTTATGCATTCCATTTTCAGTATGATTCACAGAATATTATTTCAAGCTAAAACTTGTGTTTGATCTTAAGGGTAAAGGGTAAAGAATGATCCATACATGTACCGGTAAAAAATGGCTCTGTCACCATTTCAAAAACCACAAACATGATGAGTTAATGTAATTCCTTAAATTTTTGTCTTTAGACCGAAACAAACAATACATGTGTTTATTGTCACATGATGAAAAAAATTAGGGTCAGAAGGTACAGTATTTCTTTTATGTTTACCATACTTGTTTTACCATGAGTTTATCAAGGAGACATTACAGGGGTAGAAATAAGTTAAAATTGACTTAGGTCTCCTTTTGCTTATAAAATTAAAGATCGAGCAAGCTCACATCAGGGGTTAAAATAAGTGTTGGTCCTGGACTGGTTGTTTCTATTGGAGGGGCTTTTCCTTTACATACAAAAAAAGTTCAGGATATCCAAATGTTAAAAAATCCAACTGATGATTTGTACAGATCTTTGGGTTTAAAATGAGGACCTTTTCATTTGACAATTCAACTAGTCCTGAACCTTTAATTATTAAAAGCTATATTGTACCCATGCAAATACCATTCAACCTCTTCCCTCCCCCCCAAAAATAAGATTGTCTGACACAATTCTATTTTTAAAAGGTATGACATTGACCTTAGATCAAGTGACTTGTATATCAAAAGAAATGTTCCTCCTAATATATGTGCTAACCACATATTCAAGTAAGATTACAATCCCATGTATAATATACTAAAACCACTTTTCTGCACTAAACATGCTAAATATGAAAATTTGACCTTGACTGCAGACATAACTTCATTGTTGAAGGTTGAACGGTGACCTATAGTTGTTAATTACTGTGTCCTTTTGGACTCTTGTGGAGAGTCGTCTCATTGGCAATCATAGTGATGATACCACATCTTCTTTTTTATATTCAAAAGCTATTATAGTATATCAAGATATGATAGCAATTCGACATGCAGTGGTTTTTTTTTAAATAAAAAAATAAACACTTCTCTGCACAAACTTGGTCAATTTTTTTGTATCCATAATATATTATCTTGTTTCATTGGCAATCATACCACATCTCCTTTTTTTTTTATATTGTTTTCCTTATAATAAAAAGAGATCATCCTCTCATTATGTGTGGCTAATTATCATGATTATACATTGTTATATATTATCCAAATAAAATTGTCAATATTTTTATTTGATTTGCCATCTAGAAACAATTAGTATTTTAGACTCTAATAATTAGGGACTATTTTGAGTTATTAATGGCCTTAACCATTGACAAAGTGTAACAAAAATTGTCCCATATCTATAGCATGTTCAAAAAGTAAAAGTAATTTGGATCCATATGACTTAGTTCCACTTAAAATTGTACCAGTTTTATTGATTGTTTTTTTTTTTAATGAAAACAATTCAAAAATTTCATTTGGTTGAATAGCTAATAATGATCTAAAAGGATCTTACAAAATAGCCAAATTTATCTACAGTCAACGTTGCCCGAGAATGTTGAAACCTGAATAGTTTCTTACTATTTAAAAAATTATTAACAAAATACTGACTACTGAGCAATGTCCTATGGTGAATATTTTGTAAATACAAATATATACATGTACAGAAAGAACAATTGATGCAGTATAAAATCCAACAGATATGTATGTAAATCTGCCAGGTTCATTGACATACAATTGTACAATGTAGATCTTGATAAAAAATGTGTTTTTTTTTACCGTCATCTGAACACAATGATCATTTATATACATTGTATCAATGTATGATTAAACGTAGTTACTGTTTTACATGTTATGGCAGAATCATATCATTATTTTTTTTTCATAAACATATTTTGATAAATGTATATGCCTTCCACAAGCATGAGAAGTAAAACGGAATCAGACAAAGAATAATGAATCTAATTTGTCTATGACTCTTGTCAATGGAAGATTCAGAGGGTTGGAATTGGGATAACCCCGTTTTAATGATCAATACTTTTGAATTGGGATATATTGTGGGAGCTGCCCCTCCCCCTTTATCTTAAGTTTGAACCCACCTTTTCAAAATTGCTGGATCATTTACTGCATCATCATATTAATTGACACAAAATTACCTGCTCTCAGAAACAGAAGAGTACTAAACATTGACAATGCCACTGGACAAAATACACCAGCAAAAGTGCCCAAAGTTCTATTACTGGACCTAGGTCTGGCAGGATTTCCATCATTGGCATCTGGTATAAGGTAGGCATTGGACTGTGACATCTGCCAAACCAAGCGTGTCCGTGGGGACGACTGTCCCGATACTAAAGGTGAATGTTCATCATCGCCCTCATTGAAGGATCCAGTCGTTGATGAATTCATTCTTTGCATTGGTGTTGAAGGGAGCTGAAAAATATGTTATACAATTACATTCAATTTGACATATTTAAAATTTCTAATATTTGGCAGACAATGTAGAAGGTAAAAAAAGAGCATTTCAATCATCCCTGTTATTTAGATATATAATATATGGTAATAATATATCTAACATGTCTAAAGAAGAGAAAAAGTGTGTTTTATTTTTATCTTTTTAAGTTTTTATAAGGACTCTCCTTTTATTAATGTCGATGTGACTACAGTGTATATATAATGTTTTATCATTTTTAATTCCAAGTACAAATATACATAGTCATTAAATTTTGGAACAAACTAGTCAAATTGTAAAAACAGTTTTTGACATACATCAAACATGACATAAATAGCTTCTTTTTTTTTCTTTTTTACTCTTTTCAAGGCTTTGTATTTCTTATTTATTATAGAGAATAATTTAACATCATTTGTTAAAAAAAAACAAGCATATATGTTATACATGTATTATAACTTGTGTAAAAAGTTGTCACTAGTGATCCTTTTGTATAAATATGTGTTGTAGTTTCTACCCTTGAATGAAACTTATTGTTAAAATATATAGACTTCATGACTATGCAGTATGGGCTTTGCTCATTGTTGAAGATCATTCTGTGTCCTACAGTTGTGAATTTCAGTGTCTATGGTTTCTGTGAAGAGTTGTCTCAATATTGAGAATCATACCACATCTTCTTTTTTATATTGAATTAGATAGAAGCAAATAAATCATGACAACTCTTAAATTGATTACACCAATTTTGTTAATATATATATACTTTTAGTGCTTAATTTAAAAAGGTTTTATTTGTGTGTATTTAACTATTAAATGTCCTCGCAATTTAAAAAGTTATCACATGTCCTTCATTTGACAGGTCAATAAACCATCACATGTATGTTAATACCCCACTCATACATGTATACAATGTAATTTAGGTTAATAACCCTATATTGTCATATGTCAGGTCAATAAACCATTTAATTTTATGTACAGTAAATTCAGTTCATAATAATTATAAAAGAGGGGCGAAAGATACCAGAGGGACCATCACACTCATAGATTGAAAATAAACTGACAATGCCATGGCTAAAAAAGTAAAAGACAAACAGACAAATAATAGTACAGAAAATATGACATATAGAAAACTAAAGAAAAGCAACATGAATCTCAAAAACAACCAAGGGTGACTCTTGTGTGCTCTAGAAGGGTACATGTTTTGTGATTATAAATATAAGCAGATCCTGCTCCACATGTGGCACCTCAGTGTTGTGTAAGCACCTTTTAATTCAATTCAAATCTTTATTGCCATAAAACTACATATATTTACAGTATGTGACACAACATAACAAAATGAAAATAAAAAATAACAACAAGATCATTAATATTCACAATAAAAGTAAATATTTTAAGAGTCCCCTGTCCTTTAATAATCATGCAGTATACTGTAAACCAACTTATTTTCGCAGATAATTTATTTCACGTATAGCCCTTTCTAGCCCACTTCACGGCGATTTATTTTCGCAATTTTCTTAATAACTTTATGTGGAAGATAAAGAAATCAATTGTTGCGACGATTTACATTCACGTTATTTATCTATTCGCAAAAGTCCCGAAAATAAATCGCTCGCAAAAATAAGTTGGATTACAGTAGTTACATGTACATGTATATGATTATGCAGTGAGATGTAAGTGTATACCAGTATATTACATTGTATTATATACATTTGTAGCATAAATATCATGTTTAAGTTAATTATTATATAACTTTATCATGTTTATGAGAAGTAACAAATATATCTACACTACTGTGTTGACTGTAAACATGTACATGTGTATATGCATCACAATAATATAATTTATATAGTTCAGAAGTAAGTAAAAACCACAAAAATCAGCATTTTTTCATTTGAGTTTTAGCTTTTAAGCTTTGTTAAGCTTCTTAAAGTTGTGACATTACAATTGACATGATTGCAAATTGATAGCAAACAAGCTGATGAAATGAACTTTCTTTTTAGAAAAAGTTAGAAAGCTGATTAAAATTAAGAAACTTGCTGTATATATTAACACACAAGAGTTACCATGGTTACTTACTGCTGTCATTATTCTTTAGTAAGGCTTCCTAAAAAATTCCTCTGATAATAAATAAAATTTACTTAATTTTTCCAAATACTGTTTGGCGGACATAGTTACTGACTTACCGGTACATGCACCCTGAATCACATACAATTTACTCCACACATGAACATGCACCTCCCCAATTTATATATAAATTATTCATCTTTTAAAAAAGACATTAATCTATGATGGCGTCCTAAGACTGGTTGGACTTTGGGCCAAAAAAGACTTTATATATATTGTAATTTGACTTCAGCTTAATATTGATACACAGTCTGAGTTCCTTCAGACACTTGAATATTATGAATTGTAAAAAAACAATCGGATCAAATTTATTTTCAAATTCAACAAGCTTATAACACACAGGTACGCAAATGTATATATGCATGTCCATTTGTAGATGATGATGTTTTTTCCATTTACAATCCAAACTGTTCTGATTGTAGGTAATAAAGTTACGATATAATATATGGAAATAGACATGTGTTCCCTATATAATACCCTAATAGTTTCTGATATCAATAAAAATAGCATTCAAACTAGTTTTACAGTAATGCCAGCCATGCCAGTGTATAAATATAAAAAAGATATGGTATGATTGCCAATGAGACAGCTATCCACAAAAGACCAAAATGACACAAACATTAACAGCTAAAGGTCACCGTACGGCCTTCAACAATGAGCAAAGCCCATACCGTATAGTCAGCTATAAAAGGCCTGATAAGACAATGTAACACAATTCAAACGAGAAAACTAACAGCCTCATTTATGTAAAAAAAAATGAAGGAAAAACAAATATGTAACACATGAACAACAAACACTATATTACAGGCTCCTGACTTGGGACAGGCACATACATAAATAATGTGGCGGGGTTAAACATGTTAGCGGGATCCCAACCCTCCCCCTAAACTGGGACAGTGGTACCCTTATAACAGTACAACATAAAAACGAACTACAATGTATACAAACTTGTATTCTGTCACTTCAAATTTGTTCTTTAGCATGTTTAGAATCACATTCAATTTATCACAGAATGCAAACAGGGTAATGAAAAAATCAATCCTGAAATCCCTAGCTTAAAAACACCTGACCCTGTAGTCCTGATAAAGCCCCCCCCCCCCCCCCCCTCATAACTACATTCACTTCTACATGTTCTACGACATATGCCAGTTCTGAACTTTTGATTAAAATATATATAATTAATTCAAGCCAGCAAAATAGCACTGTATTGCCAATGATAATTACTTTTTTAATCATATTAATACAATCATGACAATGTTCATCTAACTCCTTTATTTGGCCATGTTGGCAGTAGCTATTTTGCCAGCTCCTTATATATTCATTGTTATTCAAGCTGGCAAAATAACATATTTCTAAACATGCTTAAAAAATGGCTACAACTGTACTTTACATGTACCAGCACCAGCAACTTGGTGCTATTTTGCCAGCTTGAATTTATTAAGATATATATACATTGTATTTATCAAAACCAGCAAATTTGTTATTTTGCCATGGCCTGTAAAATAGCCACTGTCTTGTACTGTTGTATTCAAATGTTACATGATCTAACACCAAGACGGCTACATGTATTTCTTGGCGAACATATAGTCAATTGCATAGGACTCAGGCACTTGTTTTACTCTAAAGTAAGCCCCCTCCTCATGTCTTTCTTCATAAATTCATGTAAATATTGTTGTGAAAATCTATGGATGGTACATAGATATAGGAAGATGTGGTGTGAGTGCCAATGAGACAACTCTCCATCCAAACAACAATTCAAAAATTAAACCATTATAGGTTAAAGTACGGCCTTCAACACGGAGCCTTGGCTCACACCGAACAACAAGCTATAAAGGGCCCCAAAATAACTAGTGTAAAACCATTCAAACGGGAAAACCAACGGTCTAATCTATATAAACAAAATTTTTACCAGTGGGATTTGAATCCTCAATCTGTGGACTTAAATGCAGCGCTATTACAATGTACATTTGTACATGTACCAATTGAGCCAAAGAAGATCTTCCCTAATTCAACTAGTTACAATGTAACCGTTATATCTCCAGGTCTACAACAATATATTTTCTTTGAAAGAAAGAGGTTTAACACATTGATTTTCCAAGTGCCTGTGGGACAAAATTCAAGAATAGCAACAGAACTGTAAATATCAGGGGGTCATGTGCAGATATTTTTTGACAATTTGCAGTCCATAGAGTGGGTCTCATTGGGGTCTAAGCGTGATGTGGGATTGCCAATTTTTTGTAAGCGTGACATATGAAAGTTGAATTATTGTGAAGGAAAACAGGAAATGGAGTCCAGCGGGACACAGGAAATTACCAAAAAATGAGAATTGCTCAAGTACATACATTTGTAGTGTAAGTGGGATACGGGAATCTGTCAAAACAGTAAGCAGGATCCCGAATCAGAACCCCCCAATGAGACCCCCCATAGACTAAATCATAGACATAGGGACCTACATATGTACATGTACATTGTAAGAGCTAGGATAAAAAGAGCTCATACCTGCCAACTTTTCAAAAAATGTCTGTGGGGGGTTACGTGCAAGATGGCTCTCATAGTCCTACAAAACCTTCAAGGGGGTGCCTGTGCTATAGCCATTGTAAAAATCATTGTTTTGAATAAAATTGTGGACAAAATTGCTCTCCATGAGGGAAATCTACCACAAATAGTGACAGTTGGCAAATAGTGTGTTTACAACTGTACAATAAAACAAATTCATATGGTAAATTTCCACAAATTCGCACAAATGAAGTGCTTACCTCGCTTTCATGAGTTGTCTGTATGTGACTATAAACTTGTCTTGATTATATCAATATGTCGAATTAATGACAAAGACAATGGCATGAGATATAAAGAGTATTTACCGGTTACCACCAGATTGGTGATAGTCCCGTGATATTTTTTTTCAAACCGGAAGTAAATAAAAATCTTTAAAAGTTAAAGTGTTAAAAAAGGAAACCAAACACGGTCAACTAATTTCGGTATTTTGCAGTCGCTGATAAAAGTTTTATTTGTTTGACGTTAGAAGTTCTGGATGGTCTAGTATTAAATTATATGTGATGTTCAATGAAGATGGCTGACGTTCACTCTTTTGTACAGTACTCAGTAGTAGAAAAAAGTGATCACTCGGATTCTGTGCATATATACCCTCGTGTATACCAGAGTATATTATATATGCTTATATGTCTATAGATGTTTATACTTTAAAAAAAAAAAAAAACAGATAGTCGAAACACATTTTTTTTATATTTCATTACAGGTTATGGATTTGTAAACCGAACGATGCACTCATTAAAAAGTAAAATCACAAAAATACTAAACTCCAAGGAAAATTCAATGAGCATAGGAAATTGAAAAAAAATATTAAAAGTTACTTATTCAAATAACCCTCTACATAGGCAAATCAAAACAAACAGTGCTTTAAGAACAACATATTAAAAGATGCAATCTTAATTATGTCACACAAGAATATGTTGAAACATGTTTTGATCGGTGGTACATTATTTTGTCTATCCTGTTTCCATTTTCAAAAGAAATTTTGGGTTATTTTAAATAAAAGGTTTAGATAAACTGTTAAGCTTGTTTTACGTAGACAATTAGATGGTTTTCAAGAGAATTAACTTCTATATATATTCATTCTGTAATATAATAGATTATTTGCCAATTTTCCAGGTTGTACTGAAAAATGCCTCTAAAAATTGGTTTTCAAAAGTTGTTCGTGTTGTTTATTCTTTAGTTTCCTATAGATTAAGGTGTGTTTATTATTAATGTTCTGAATCACAAATCCGACAAGCTTTCATTTAAACCATTACAACTGAAATTTCCATTAGAAATAAAAAAAAAAAGTTAGCATAGGTGAACTGAAAATTCGACATTTTTGGAAAACGACCCATATATGAACTGCCCACAGGACAGTCGTATTAACTAATGTAAGATTGTGATAATGACTGAGCCTATTGCGAGGTCATTATCGCTGTCACAGTCTATACCACTGTCCTACGGGCAGTCCAAATATCACGATAATGACCAGTTCTTTAATAACTGTTATGTTTATTTCACTGAGGAACCATGTTTTTCAAAATTCTTATTAATTCAAAATGTCAAAAGCAAACTCGAGTAGTTGTACAATTTCTATGGCAAAGTCGTAGTAATACTGCCATTCATTTTAGTGCAATTTTTCAGTGTATATATGTCGTGTACAAGTTGCGATTTTGTACAGGTTATAACATGTACAAAAATATTGTACATGTTATAACTTGTATGATGCGAAAATACAAGTTATAACATGTACAAAAGTACCTCATACATGTTATAACCTGTACAAAATATTGCATAAAAATGGTTTTAACTTGTACAAAATCGAAAATTAAGGATATGTTTCAATTATGTCATAACTTTTTTATTATTCCTTCATGTTAGTGTTTAATGAGAATATGGTTCCTCTTTTAGCTAGTTCCCTTTATCATATGTTTTATCGACGAAAACATGTCATCTAGAAATTATATATGTTTTGTTATTTTTTATTTATTTTTTTAATTTACGAAATACATTTTAAATGTATCAAAGCCGTCCTTTTATGTATGTCTTAGATGTTTGTTTTAATGATAGTGTCTCATAAGTCGTTTTCGGCTGGCATTCTTTTACATAAATGTTGGGTTCTTATGACTTTATGTGTATATATATATATATTGATATTGTAATGGATGGTGACACTTTAATAAAATAAATCTTATCTTATCTTATCTGTATTGTCCTTTTTTGATACAGTTAATGTCCAGGGGTCGGTATTACAAAGCATTCCTAAGACCTGTTCTAAGATATATATCTTGGGACATGTCATATGATACTCTTATGACTATCTATGGACATATCTTTATTTGATGAATTATAATTGTGAGTGTCCACTTTGATATTTTTTGGAAGAATTTAGAAACTGGTATCTAGTGTAGTTGTCATTTGAGGAATGCATGTCAAGCTTTTAGTAAATAGTTTCACACTTATTTAAACCATGATGTACTGCACAAAACATACAATTACATGAACACACATTTTGCCAACATTATTCATGAAACATACTTTTCTGAAACTTTGTGATCATTGTCCTTTACAGAAAAAGACACTTTCTGGCCTATTTATTGTTGTTTTTTATGCATTGGTGAATTTAAATGTATATTTTACTTCTTTAAGATTGATTTTAAATTTGTACAAGTTAAAACCATTTTTAAGCAATATTTTGTACAGGTTATAACATGTATGGGGTACTTTTGTACATGTTATAACTTGTATTTTTGCATCATACAAGTTATAACATGTACAATATTTTTGTACATGTTATAACCTGTACAAAATCGCAACTTGTACACGACATATATACTAAATCAAGATCTCTATAATTTTATAATCAGTTATCAAAACATATGATAAACTATTCAACAACTTAAATATACTATTGAAAGCAGGAAAATGTTTTATTAAAGGGACATCTCTCTAAACAGAGTAACCACGCCCCACCGGTCATTAACAAATTAACCACGCTCCAACGGTCATTAACAGACGGAAACCTAGCCCCACCGGTAATTATCAAGTAAAAATCTATTAACGACCGGTTTTCTGGTCTTTTGCTTTGTTAATGACCGATGGAATTAATTACAGATGAATAATGAATATTTCATGTGGACCCATTTTATCCAATAAGAGGAGATTATTCTCAACCGATATGCAATAAAACATATTACAATTTTAGACATATTAAGCAGTCATAACATGTATATTTATACCAACCAGCCTTTAGAGGCGTTTGATGCACTGTCATTTATGCAAGAAAAAAAAATGTATATGAATAATATTAAATTTCAAATCCATTAATCCTTATTATATCAGAGGCTATCTATTATATAACAGATATATTCCCATATAGACTATTTATATAACAGATACATTCCATAACGGTCAAGGAACGCTAATGACAGACAATGTTATGTGTTTCATTAAATTTTTAAAAATAGTTAATCAATCTGTACTCACGATTTATGTTTTCATTGTTGAATCAATGACCGAGTTCACTTGAAACTCTACAATCGACGTCAGAGTTGAACGCACTCGAGTTGATATACGGAACAACTCTAAGTAACTCTAGGATAAGGCCCTGACCAATGCAAGCCTAAAAAATAAAATACTTTCATTGGTTTGACGTCATTCAAGAGTTTTTCGAGTTTAATCCTGGCTCGGTGGGGATTGGAATCAGAGTACGAGTGGTTATCTCGAGTGGTTCAGGTATAATCGTATTGTTGAAAACCGAGTAACTCAATTCAAGTGAACTCGGCCAATTGCGTACTTCAATACAATTATATTCACTAATCATTCAATGTTGTGTTTTCCTTTAGTGACCCTTGTGTTAATTTAATATGAAATTACCTGATTTACATATTATAAGTTGAAATTTCACATACATGCTCTATTATAATTTGTGCATATAAAGAAACAGGTTCAGCGAAAAATTTCTGTAATATACTCAACATTTCAGAATTATTTTTAAATTGATAATGTAATTCACAACATATTTTCCCTAATAACATTTGTTTGTAATCTTAGCTTTAGTTGATTGATCAAACTTTTCAATCATTCATTGAGACTGTCACCAGTTACCAGCGACACGAAGTAAAATCATGGCAACAATTAGGCTGTAAAACGATTTAATAAAACTGAGACAGAAATACACCATGTATATATACTGTCTACTATGATTATTTATTTCAATTATATGTCTCTGGCTGTAAATAGTTATCAAAAGTACCAGGATTATAATTTTATACGCCAGACGCGCGTTTCGTCTACATAAGACTCATCAGTGACGCTCAGATCAAAATAGTTAAAAAGCCAAACAAATACAAAGTTGAAGAGCATTGAGGACCCAAAATTCCAAAAAGTTGTGCCAAATACGGCTAAGGTAATCTACTCCTGGGGTAAGAAAATCCTTAGTTTTTCGAAAAATTCAAAGTTTTGTATACAGAAAATTTATAAAAATGACCATATAATTGATATTCATGTCAACACCGAAGTGCTGACTACTGGGCTGGTGATACCCTCGGGGACGAAACGTCCACCAGCAGTGGCATCGACCCAGTGGTGTAAATAGTTATCAAAAGTACCAGGATTATAATTTTATACGCCAGACGCGCGTTTCGTCTACATAAGACTCATCAGTGACGCTCAGATCAAAATAGTTAAAAAGCCAAACAAATACAAAGTTGAAGAGCATTGAGGACCCAAAATTCCAAAAAGTTGTGCCAAATACGGCTAAGGTAATCTACTCCTGGGGTAAGAAAATCCTTAGTTTTTCGAAAAATTCAAAGTTTTGTATACAGAAAATTTATAAAAATGACCATATAATTGATATTCATGTCAACACCGAAGTGCTGACTACTGGGCTGGTGATACCCTCAGGGACGAAACGTCCACCAGCAGTGGCATCGACCCAGTGGTGTAAATAGTTATCAAAAGTACCAGGATTATAATTTTATACGCCAGACGCGCGTTTCGTCTACATAAGACTCATCAGTGACGCTCAGATCAAAATAGTTAAAAAGCCAAACAAATACAAAGTTGAAGAGCATTGAGGACCCAAAATTCCAAAAAGTTGTGCCAAATACGGCTAAGGTAATCTACTCCTGGGGTAAGAAAATCCTTAGTTTTTCGAAAAATTCAAAGTTTTGTATACAGAAAATTTATAAAAATGACCATATAATTGATATTCATGTCAACACCGAAGTGCTGACTACTGGGCTGGCGATACCCTCGGGGACGAAACGTCCACCAGCAGTGGCATCGACCTAGTGGTGTAAATAGTTATCAAAAGTACCAGGATTATAATTTTATACGCCAGACGCGCGTTTCGTCTACATAAGACTCATCAGTGACGCTCAGATCAAAATAGTTAAAAAGCCAAACAAATACAAAGTTGAAGAGCATTGAGGACCCAAAATTCCAAAGAGTTGTGCCAAATACGGCTAAGGTAATCTACTCCTGGGGTAAGAAAATCCTTAGTTTTTCGAAAAATTCAAAGTTTTGTATACAGAAAATTTATAAAAAATGACCATATAATTGATATTCATGTCAACACCGAAGTGCTGACTACTGGGCTGGTGATACCCTCGGGGACGAAACGTCCACCAGCAGTGGCATCGACCCAGTGGTGTAAATAGTTATCAAAAGTACCAGGATTATAATTTTATACGCCAGACGCGCGTTTCGTCTACATAAGACTCATCAGTGACGCTCAGATCAAAATAGTTAAAAAACCAAACAAATACAAAGTTGAAGAGCATTGAGGACCCAAAATTCCAAAGAGTTGTGCCAAATACGGCTAAGGTAATCTACTCCTGGGGTAAGAAAATCCTTAGTTTTTCGAAAAATTCAAAGTTTTGTATACAGAAAATTTATAAAAATGACCATATAATTGATATTCATGTCAACACCGAAGTGCTGACTACTGGGCTGGTGATACCCTCGGGGACGAAACGTCCACCAGCAGTGGCATCGACCCAGTGGTGTAAATAGTTATCAAAAGTACCAGGATTATAATTTTATACGCCAGACGCGCGTTTCGTCTACATAAGACTCATCAGTGACGCTCAGATCAAAATAGTTAAAAAGCCAAACAAATACAAAGTTGAAGAGCATTGAGGACCCAAAATTCCAAAGAGTTGTGCCAAATACGGCTAAGGTTATCTACTCCTGGGGTAAGAAAATCCTTAGTTTTTTCGAAAAATTCAAAATTTGTATACAGAAAATTTATAAAAATGTCCATATAATTGATATTCATGTCAACACCGAAGTGCTGACTACTGGGCTGGTGATTCCCTCGGGGACAAAACGTCCACCAGCAGTGGCATCGACCCAGTGGTGTAAATAGTTATCAAAAGTACCAGGATTATAATTTTATACGCCAGACGCGCGTTTCGTCTACATAAGACTCATCAGTGACGCTCAGATCAAAATAGTTAAAAAGCCAAACAAATACGAAGTTGAAGAGCATTGAGGACCCAAAATTCCAAAAAGTTGTGCCAAATACGGCTAAGGTAATCTACTCCTGGGGTAAGAAAATCCTTAGTTTTTCGAAAAATTCAAAGTTTTGTATACAGAAAATTTATAAAAATGACCATATAATTGATATTCATGTCAACACCGAAGTGCTGACTACTGGGCTGGTGATACCCTCGGGGACGAAACGTCCACCAGCAGTGGCATCGACCCAGTGGTGTAAATAGTTATCAAAAGTACCAGGATTATAATTTTATACGCCAGACGCGCGTTTCGTCTACATAAGACTCATCAGTGACGCTCAGATCAAAATAGTTAAAAAGCCAAACAAATACAAAGTTGAAGAGCATTGAGGACCCAAAATTCCAAAAAGTTGTGCCAAATACGGCTAAGGTAATCTACTCCTGGGGTAAGAAAATCCTTAGTTATTCGAAAAATTAAAAGTTTTGTATACAGAAAATTTATAAAAATGACCATATAATTGATATTCATGTCAACACCGAAGTGCTGACTACTGGGCTTGTGATACCCTCGGGGACGAAACGTCCACCAGCAGTGACATCGACCCAGTGGTGTAAATAGTTATCAAAAGTACCAGGATTATAATTTTATACGCCAGACGCGCGTTTCGTCTACATAAGACTCATCAGTGACGCTCAGATCAAAATAGTTAAAAAGCCAAACAAATACAAAGTTGAAGAGCATTGAGGACCCAAAATTCCAAAAAGTTGTGCCAAATACGGCTAAGGTAATCTACTCCTGGGGTAAGAAAATCCTTAGTTTTTCGAAAAATTCAAAGTTTTGTATACAGAAAATTTATGAAAATGACCATATAATTGATATTCATGTCAACACCGAAGTGCTGACTACTAGGCTGGTGATACCCTGTAAAACTATAGTTTGTTCAATGTGGCAGCGAAACAATACAATCTATAGTAAAGTAAAGTACAAAAAAAATAATGATAAAACATCACACATTTTCAAAGACAGGAATAACTGCTATCTGCTTTTCATATGATATGTATATGATGTAGTGCACCTTCAACTCCCATTTTCATTTCAGTGATGTTGGAACCATAACCGCTTTTCTTATGGTTCAATGTTTTAAGATTAAACCAGTTTAATACTCATTTAAGAATGAGTGCTTATTTTTGCAATTTTATTGGGGCATAAAAGTGTTATGTTGTTCATTTGTAATATGTTTGTCAATATGCCGAATCAAAATAAAGTTTTACTAACTTACTTGACCGAAGCACATAATGTATGAAGCGCAGAAGCAACAATTCTAGAAATGTGCGCATGAACAACACGTTTACGACCCTATTAAATTGCTAAAAGAACCATTAAATTCTTTTAATTACATTTTTATGCTACGGTCATGTAAAATATCGATTTAGAAATATCATTTATTTCTTTATTGTGATGGCACGTGTTATTAGGAATGTTACACTTCATTGGAATATGAAGGTTAATTTCAGTATTAAGTCACGCCCAATTAAAATAACAGATTCTTCTCAAACAAACATGTAACGTTATACATTTATTTACCGTGCCTGAGGGATATATGAAGATTTGTTCACCCTCGAAAAGTCATATTTCCCTCGGGCGATACCCTCGTGAAATATAACTTTTCGAGGGTGAACAAATCTTCATATCTCACGAAGCCAAGGGAAATGAATGTTTTATTCCACTGCCTATGCCTTTTTTTACTTGTTTTCTTATTCGTTTTGTTTTATAACTATATACACCACATAGACAATGATATTGTACCGATTGAAAGTTAATTATTTAATTATTCTTTTCTTATTGTTTTTAGAATTGAAATAATTTTTTAAACAAACTCTATCAGAATATTTTATTTAAACAGTAACCGCAGGTAACGTCGCATAAGGCAATCCCAAAGTTTAGAGGGGAATATGATACTCAGAAGGGAATATGAAGTTTTGTTCGACGTCACGTGTGAAAGTTTTAACCAATCAAATGTTGATTTTGCTATCAAAATCAACTTGCAGTGGAATAACAGTATTTTGTTATATACATGTCGGACTTAATTAATTTAAATATTTCTACATGTCAGTACACTCAGAATATAACATTGGACCAGAGAAATATATGATGTACAATTAAATCTCCACAGTCGCTCATTTTAATGCTTGGTGACTGCGTGGGCAATTGCAGAGATTACGTTTCAATATAAGATTGGAAAAATGGATGCACGGAATATTATGCATTCAAAGAATACTCAATGTCACTGAAAGCAAGTTTAATAGAGGGACGAAAGATACTAAAGGAACATTTAAAATCATTGATCGAAATAAACTGACAATGCCATGGCTAAAAAAGAAAAAGATAGACCAGTAATAGTACACAAGACACAAGATAGAAAACTAAAGACCAAGCAACACCAACCACACCAAAATAGTGGATGATCTCAACTGCTTCGGAAGGGTAAGCAGATCCTGCTCCACATGTGTAACCCGTCATATTGCTCATGCTATAACAAACCTGCGGTAAATAGTATATAATTCCTAAAGTCACTTTCGTGAAAAGGGAACGGGATTGTAGTTACGATATATTAAGGAACATATTCAATGTCATCTGTAAAATGGATATTCCATAACGGTCAACCAACTTGCAATAGATACGTAAAATTTACGAAAATATGATTTCAGCTTCACCCTTCGAAAACTCTTGGTTTAATAGCTTCCTTGTGAGCAGCAACCCTCTATCAAAGAAATAGTGATATGAAACACAAGCCCAAGAATATCACCAGATTATAGATATATACTCCGTATGTAGGCGATGCTTGAATGTTGCTACATAGAAATGGAAAGTTCATAATTGGTAAGGTTGAAATTATCTCTTTTGCCTGAAAGTTTTGTTTTCAACCGACCTTCATTGTCAAGTTCTAGATGAAAGTCAAGATATGAGGCAGACTAACAGTATCTGGTGTATCTACTTTATATCTAGACTAGTTCGATGGGATACATGCGTTCAACATAGTCACCAAATTTTGGATTCATTTAGTTAGTGAACATCATCTTCATAGCGGAGAGTAAAGTTAAAGGATACTGCTTATATCTTTTCTTAATGATCTTTTCTTAATGTACACGAGGCACTTAACCTGTTGATAAATAATTGCATCCTACAATCTTATTGTGGTTATATTTCAGTCATCTAGGATATGGCAACATTCATGAGGAAAATGAAAACCCGTGATTTATTTAGGAGGAAATAGAAACATGCATGTAACAGTTAATTATAAAAAATCCTTTTCATCCATGTACTTATATATGAGGAAAATTAAAACCATGATTTATTTTCAGGATAGATAAACAGGATACATTATATGTCCAAGAAAAAAGAACGTGATTGGGTTAAAACACAAATACAGGGAAACACACTAAAGATCTTAATGTTGAAAAGATGTACATGGACACTTATTATTTCTCAAAATAAGAATTCTAGATCGAATTTTAGGTCACGCAAAACAGCCAGTCTCACGTAGCGTGCATTACTAAACACACAGAGATCAAGGCTAGACGGTTAATATAAAAAAAGGAGATGTGGTATGAGTGTAAACGAGACAACTCTCCACACAAGTCTGATATGTATAATAAGTAAACAATTAAAGATAAAAAAACGACCTTCAACACGGCGTCTTATTCACAGCGTACAGCAGCTATAAAGGGCCATAAAATGACTAGTGTTAAACCATTCAAACAGGAAAATCAACTGTCTAATATACATAAAAAAAACAAAAAACAAAACATCTTGTGAACCACATCAACAAACGATACCCTGAACAGCAGGCTTTTTGTACAGTTGTAGATGGTATTCAGAAATCAGAAAAGCGGAGACATTAAAAAGCTTTAACAAGGTCTATCGTATTTGACATTGAATATATTTTTAAATCAGGATCAGAAAATGTTCAACTTACCGAGGTAGAAAATTGATGCATTGACGTGTTATCCAAATAAAATTACCAACCAAAGTTTTTGAATTATTTGAAGTATGGGCTGAAATATTATCTAATATATTCACTACAAAGTTCTAGTTTCATTTATTGTAAGAATAAAAGGAAGATTTTTATTATTTTTTTATTATCTTCCTTATTTATTAAGTTTAAATAGTCGACGTCACATTGGGTGTAAAGACTGTATTGTGTATAAACCGGGAAAATTATCTATATTCAAAAACAGAAAATGTTGGTATTGATATACTGTTGCTTAAGTTACTCAGATTTTCATTTTCTATATCTAGATTATAAAAGTTTGTAATTTCTTTCGTTTGTTTCTATTAAATATTATCAACACAGAATTAATCACCCCCGTTGAATATCCAATCGAAAACAAATAAAAACTTTGAATATGATTTATTTAATTTAAAATTATTAAATTATTAAAACTATTTAGATTAAGAACCAATATGAGACTAAATAGAATTACTGGGTTTTAAAATCAGTTGTTTTTGTTTTTGTACTCGTATGAAGCAGAATACATTCAGAACCTCATAAAAGACAAAAATAAAATAAAATGGCCTATCACTGAATAAGCCATTTCAGTCATTACTTGCATCTCAAATATCCCAGTGAACTTGAAATTAAGGATACTACTGATAATAGAAGGACTGCTTCATACCTGGATTTTTTCCTCAATATTGACACAAATGGACGACTTCACACAATAATCTATGACAAACGGGAGTGACGATCTAAACTATCCAATTATAAAAAAAAATCATCAGAGATAAATTTCTCATTTCTCAACAGTAACATACCCTTTACTCCGTCGTATGGTGTTTAAAATATTTCAGTTGATACGTTATACTCGTGCTTGTTCACACTTTACTGAATTCGTATACAAAAATGTGTTCCTTACGCAGAAACTTCTCCATCATGTTAGGAGGAGGAAATATTAAAAATGATGATATTCCGTTACTTTTATAGATACCATCACGAATTGGTTGATATTGCTATGTGTCTGTGTCAAAACTAACTTTTGACATTTTCACCACGTCTCAGATTGTGTTTAACCATCTATGTCGTCAGTTTGCTTAGTACATAAAGTGACATATTCCCGAATCTAACTGTTATACCGAGTGTGAATTAACATTGTTATACGACGTGTCTCAGTATTTTGTACATCCAACATTCAAGTATTTATTTTAAATGTTTCTGTAATGGTTTTGGTTGAATCATTTCTTATGTCTAAACGTTTTTTGTGAAAATAGTTATAAAATACCACCATTGTCCTATTTCCGAATATGACTAGTGTGAATTTGCATTGCTATTAAAAGAAAATATGAAAATATCTTGATCCGCCATTGTGGAATATTGTTCGTTATTGTTCTACGGGTAACATGTTAATGTCGAATAATCAGCATTTGTTTAAGCGTTTCTCTGTGAGAAATATTCTTGGTGTTTTTGTATTTCTGTCACATAGTGTTGTTGTTTCAACGATAATATTTAATTAGTTATCAAAGGTACCATGTTTATAATGAAATACGCCAGACGCGCATTTCGTCTACAAAAGACTCGATCATCAGTGACGCTCAGATCAAAATAGTTGTAAAGCCAAAACAAGTACAAAGTATAAGAGCATTGAGGACCAAACATTCCTAAAAATTGTGGCAAATACAGCTAAGGTAATCTATTCCTGGGATAAGAAAATCCTACGTTTTTCCAAAAATTAATAGTTTGGTAACGGGAAATTGTCTATGTATGTTGGCCTTCGTTTTTCTTGCACTTATATGTATGTGAAGTCATCCTGTTTGTCATATATTGAGCGGGAAAATGTCCAGTACATGAAGCAGTCCTTATTGTAACAGTAGTATCCCTAATTTTAATTTCACTGGGATATATGAGATACAAGAACTGACTGAACTGTGGATAATTCAGTGATAGAACATAATCTGAATATATCTGAAAATAAAATTAATGAATTTTGCAAGGTGCTTTCTCTTTTTCACTTTTAGAAAGTTATGAATGAATTCTGCTTCATACGAATACAAAAGCAAGTCGACCAAAAGGGGTGCACCATTAGTACACATTGGAAGATATATCCACCGAACTCAATAAATATTTTTTTGATTAAAAAGTCAAGCATTTTCAAATATCATCTTCATCGTATTTTCTGATAAAATCAGTATGATTCTTTACAAAATAAGAATTATTATAACCCAAAACAAGAAATTTGTATCCACGATTCCAATTTTTATATTCATAGAAAAAGATATGTTTAATGAGATGGTGAAGTCGATTTTTCATGTACTTGATCATGGGGAATAGTAGCGTAAAGCGTAGAAAAATCAAAGGTCTTAAGGTTGCTATCAAATTGTTGAGATAGTGAACTAAGATTTAGCTGTAGATCTTTCAATTTATTTAGAATCCACATATGATTGACATCACTGGTTGAATATAATCTCATCACAATAGTTTTTATTGATTGATTGTTGGTTGCTAAACATCCAGTGGCAAATATTTCATGCATCTTCAGGACGAGACCAAGTTCACCATAAATAGAATAGGTAGTTCTTGTCATAAGAGAGGCCATTTAAGATGATGGTCGGGGAAATGTGGACTGCCACAGGATAATGAGGGTATATTGGATAGAGACAGAAATTATGCCTTGCAACAGGCCACATACGGGCCCTCAAAGAGTTGTTGCAAGGGTTCTTAACCCTTGAGGGGTAATAGTTTTGAAGGCCATATTTTACTGTAGAAAGAATATTAGTCAACACTTTAGAAAGATGTTTAGTCTTGATGATTCAGATATGTATCGTTTTGTATACAGATTGTTGTGAATTTTTGGTATCTAGTATAATGACGGTAGAGTTTGTTCGTTTTATTTGATGTTGATATCAAATGAAAGACCGACAAATTTGTGATTATGTAAAGTTTCATCCTTTGTAAATGATGTTCAACTTTGAGTATGTAGGATTACAAGAATGGACAATAGTCATGTGTATACAATATTATTTTGCTATCTTGAAGGGTAAAGCGTAAAGAGAGTCAAATAATACAAAAGAAACATTCAACCTCATAAGTTGAAAATATGTCTATAAAAGACAACAGACAAACAACAGTGCACAAAACACGATACAGAATAGTATTATACATCATTCCCACTATGTACATCCCAATTCATCGATTTTACTATAACGGAAAGTAAAATCACAAAAATACTGAACTCCGAGGAAGATTCAAAACGCAAAGTCTTTAATTAAATGGCAAAATCAAAAGCTCAAACACATTAAACGAAAGGATAACAATCAACTGTCATATTCCTGACTTGGTACAGGCATTTTCAAATGTAGAAAATGGGTGGATTGAACCTGGTTTTAAAAGCTAAAACCTATTAGTTTAATTGACAGTCACACATAATTCTTTTATACGTAAACAAACATTGGCACAATATAACAATGAGGAAATGAACATTGTTTATAACATTTCTTCTACACATGTGTTTTCATATCTAGACAATATTACTAATACATTACACCTGATCAATATGACTTACGTACATAATAAAATAATTTTGTAAATATGTTTCTAATAATTTTTATTGAAATTTGGTTTTCATTAAACAAGACAAGATTTTACTAACAATAACTGATCAATCATAATCTATCAATAAGATAGCTACATGTATATGTATACGTTCTACGAAATCAATGTTTTACTTACAAAATGTACTTCAGGAATAGACATTTCTTTTCCGTCATCGATCTTACATGTACAATACAAATGCAGGTGTTTATTTCCATATGTTACATTTCATCGATTCAAATATTATCGTTTTCCTGTAATAGGGCTAAATTCAGATGAATATAGTAGATTGTTTGAAATTTTGGCGTTTATCATTTTGACAGATTAAAAACTTTTACCAATACCTTTGCATGTGCCGTTTAAATTGACGGAATTTAATTAAGACATTTGATAATATCCTCGAAAATAAGCGAAAATTTGCATCCCGAGAAAAATAACCGCTAAAATTTGTTAGTTATCATTATGTATGTTTCAGCAATGCAATTGATCGCAAGAAGTTAAGTATTCATATGGGTATCCATTCTGATTATTTAGATATTTCGAATCGAAGTTTTAATTGCTGCTGCGGAATACTTATTATAAACCTGATCTCCCATCCTAAATTTTACAGTTTAGAAAAAAGGGAAATCACAAAAATATTGAACTCCAAACTTCAAAATAGAAATTCCCTAATCAAATGGGAAAATCAAAAGCTCAATAAAATAAAACACATCAAACGAATAAATAACAACAGTCATTCACGTGACTTAGTACAGGCATTTGTTTATGTAGACAATGGTGGACAGAACTTGGTTTGATAGCTCGCTAAACCTCTCACTTATATGACAGTCGCATTAAATTCCATTAGATTGACAACGATGTGTAAAAAAACAACACACATAGTAGGTAAACATGTCAAACATACAGCATACTGTGGATTCATTTATTTTTGTGGGTATCAATTTTCGTGGTTTGCTGAAAACTTGCGTTTTCGTGGATTTTTGATTTCTTGGTTTTCACAATTTCTGTATACTAAGCCTATTATAAATATGTATTTCGTTGAACATTTGAATTCGTGGTTAACCCATACCCACGAAAACCACGAAAATTGGTATCCAACGAATAATAATGAATCCACAGATATTATTCTTTTGACAATTTGATTCTTTACATAAAGTAGGAGAACGACCATTTGAATTACAGAGAGGGTGTAGGATTGTGAAAAAGGGGTTATTTAAGAAATCTATGCTATCATAGCCTGGTAAGAACTGGAAATTTTTATTTTGCCTATGACACGATAGAATACGTAGCTTTAACACCCTTGTTAGCAGACGCGTCTTTATATACATTTTTGTAATTTCAATCCAAAAAGTGATAAATCTCTTTGAATGTTTTAGATAAATTAAGTGACTATTTGGTGGACTTTTCAATTCAGTTGACAATTATGTTTTTTTCTTCACTCTACGCTGCACTTCAACACAATCCAATCAATCAGAAGTTCTCTTATTTAATAAATCAAATAATTTCTTAGGAAAATCTGATTGACAATCTATATGCTTCAATTCTTTAACACCTTCTACTTTGAAGAAAAAGGTTAATATGCTAGATATTCTTAGCTAAACGGTGTTGCTATGATAAACCATAAATGTTCTCATTGACACTATTTAAAGATATAGTAAGATGTGGTATGAGTGCCAATGATACAACTCTCCATCCAAATAACAATTCAATTCATAAAAGTAAACCCTTATAGGTCAAGGTTCGGCCTTCAACACGGAGCATTGGCTCACACCGAACAATACGCTAAAGAGGACCCCAAAATTACTTGTGTAAAACCATTCAAACGGGAATACAACGGTCTAATCTATATAAAAAAAAGAAAAAACGAGAAACACGTATACATTACATAAACAAACGACAACTTCTGTACATCAGATCCTTTACTTAGGACAGGTGCAAACGTTTGCAGCGGGATTTAACGTTTGAATGGTACCAAACCTTCTCCCTTTTCTGAAACAATAGTATAACATCACAACAAAGAAAAACACACGATATCAATTGAAAGGCTTAACTCAATCAAATTATATTTCAAACTTATTTAATAAAATTATTAGGGATAAATATTTAAGGTCAAATGTAAATAATCCATTTAAAACAAAGCTATGATAAGATACCACTGTGAAATATTTAACAATTTTTAGAAAAATATCACTTTTGAAAATAAACCAGTTTCATATTCTACACAGGTAAATGAAAAAAACTTTTCCTTAAGTATGCTATTTCGTCATAAAATCTTCTAATTAGGAATACCAAGAAAGTGTTGTAATATAAATGAAACTAAACTAACATTTGATACATATGTGGTGGATATCAACAGTAAAACTATACAGTTGGAGCTAGATAAAACTTTCTGTACAGATGCTAGAACAGTATTTACTTAGAAATGGAATAATTTTGATGTTCATAGTAAGAAGAAGTGAAAATTAATACATATTTCAGATAATCAAAGCTGGTATATAGACAAGATCCATATTAACATAAAATGACAAAAAAGCATTACAAATAGTATAAACAGGTCAAATAAATGTATGTTCCAGCAATTCAATTGATCAAAATAATATAGGAATTCTACGGAGATCAACTGCACCCTTCTAATAACAGACGTTTTCCTGTATTTGGAAGGATCACAGCTGTAAACAATCAAACTCAGTAAACTTCAGTCTAAATTCCTTTATTGAAAATTGAATGACACGTTCTGTTTCTTTTGTTATACGTTTGTCCTCAATAACCAAGTACGCGAGTGGTAAAAATCCACACAGGACACTGTTTGGACCCTAATTATGGTGTGTATATTTCTTTACTATTTCGCTATGAACGCGTCTGTAGTGAATTTAATCTTCATATAACTCGTGAATTATTGAGTCAGAAATTTCTAATTCGGTACCATAAACCATATTAAACTTTTACTGTATTCTTTCATAATGCAAAGCTTTTTTTATGAAGTGTGGTTGAACATGCAATTCTAAGTTTTGCTGTTCTATTGTGTTCTGGTTCTGTTGTGTTTAAAGCCCATACACATATAGATGTTTATAGATCCATGTAAAAAACATAATTTAAATCAATTAATTTAATATAATTTCAATATATAATTTAGGATATTATCTAAATTAAGGTATATATTCAAAGCGTTAATTCCATGGTTGGTTAGTGCTATAATTCTTTTAATTTTAACTAATACGCTCTTCATCTTTTTAATCTGTTTTGGATTTGGATAGAATCATGATTTGTTTTTTTTATACATTTATGAAATCATCAGCTCTACATTCTATATTATGAACTTCTTTTTTGTCATTGCACAAATTCATGGTTTTGTCAGACAGCTTTTAAAAAGACGGCTTTAAACTGCATCCATTTAATGTGGTCTTATTAATACGTAGTCTGAATGAATACTTAGAAGTTTTAATAGGATTTACAATAGTTTTCAGCAACTGTTAGTACACTTAGTACAACGCTTTGCTTCATTTGTCTTTCTGTTAGAGAGGATTTTTTTTTGGTGGTTCCTCCCGATCGTGCAATGATCAAAAGATATTTACAACTGATTTCTACAATTTGTTCTATGTTGTGATACAACTCTTTCCAATACTATGAAAGGCTAAGCAATCACAATTCATTGCATATGCATGTGCCACGCCGACGACAATTATTTACTTTTATTGAGTGGTTTTGAATCGTTTTACATCTGCCATGTCAGAACCTGTTCTAGGTCATTTATTGTATATTACCTTTTAATTTGAAACGTTGCACGGCGACCTATCATAATAGTTCCTCAAATTCCATTCATTTTACTCATGATATTTGACTCATATGCAATTATACCACAACTATTTTTTTCAACTTGAATTTGCACTGGTTTCATCGGAATGCAGGAGCAAACATGTTTTTAACATGACTTTAACCTAATACAAAAATCAAGAATTTATATTGCTAGTATAACTATTGAACATATAATTATGGCTTTGATCAGCTGTTATCCCTTTTCTGCAAGACATCCCTGAATGAAGTATCAATCTGCATACAACCCATGCTTCTTAAACGACTTTTTATTGATACTCTCTGTTACTTTGCAGTTATCCTTTTAATCAATTGAATTGAGTACTTGCATTAGTCACTGGTTGCCTGTAGTTATATCTTAGTGCTCGATATTCTCATTAAAAATCAGACCTTTTACTTTTCCCCGCTACATCATTTGTTTGTATCAGCAAACACGAACTACTTTAAATATATCGGAGCAAAGTCAAAGATCTAATGATAATGAGATTGTAGAACATTAAGATATAACTACAGGCAACAAGTAACTGAAGCAACTCAGATCTTTAACTTTGATCCAATAGATTTTATAGTCGTTCGTGTCAGCCTACACGAGCGTGCGACACACACATCTAACGGAACAAAATGAAAGATCTGAATTGTCTCATTTAACATTAAAAAAAAAATATTAAGTACAAAATTTATATATTGCCAAGTCATTTGTTTAAAATTTAATATAGTATGTTGACCTATATATGTCTTATCTCTTTTGTGGCCAAGTGGTTTAAGTTGTTTATTTCTAAACAGTCGAAATACAGGTGCACGAAACTCCGATTTTAATTGACCAGTAGGTTGCACTTTGGATATACAGCCGTTTGACAAACCTCATAGCCATTGGGGAGATTAATGATATTCATAGATATTTCTTGACCCACTGGTTCCCAGATATGATATCTATGTTACAAATGAGACATATCTTGGGAATTTTAGCAGTATGAATACACATGGCTAGTTGCGAAATTGAATTGTGAGAAATATGAAAAGAGAAGAGAAGTTCGGACTATATAAGTGTTGAAAATATAGAAGTGCAACCTATGAGAGGATTGCAACTTTTTCATCAAACCCGATGTTGGTATCTCGGGCGTCTTCTAATATCTTTAACTAGCCGCCATGATTTGTGTAAAGCTTCAACAATTAATCAATCAGTCTTGAGGTCTCATCGTTTATTTTGTGTAGTTGTCTCGCCGTCTCATTGATGTAACATGATGCCTTACATCTTTTATAAGCCCATTTATGTTCCAAGGCTATATTTCTATTAACTTATTACATGACGAGATTATTATAGAAACATTCACTAATTAGAGCGAAAATGATACATCAGGTTTTGTATACATATTGTACTTATTTCAAGACTTGTCAAATAAGCAGCCGTATGGAGACAAGAAAGTAGCCTTTTAAGTTAATGAATGATTAGTAATAGAATAATTGTAATATAGACCTATAAATCTTGCTATTCATATGCACATCTATGTCAATTCTATATTGCAGACATACGCCATATGTACACTGCTGCAATGATCACACTAACAGTGGCAACAATATCAAATCTATGAAATTAATAAAAAACAACAACTTGAAATTATGATACGTTAAATCAATACACATCGCAGAATGCACTAATGTCAACGAAACTCCGATGAGAAAACGGGGGTGAACTCAGTTGTGCAAGAAATATAATCTGTCATGATCCACAAATGACACCCGTCGTGTTCTTGTGTTATGCAACAATCTGTTTCTTTGATCATAGAATGAAAAAAAGTGAGAGGGATATGGTTTCGGATTTGAATATATTTGCAGTTATCCGTTGTACAGAAATTGTCTGTTTGTCGTGTCAGTATACCGTATGTAAAATTAACGAAACGTTAACTTCTGCTTTTGTCATCAAAAATGTTTCTATACGTTTTTATTTGCAGCAAATCTTTAGCAATCATTATGTAAACACGATAATTCGATATCGTATCTACAAAGAATATTTATTTTGTAATTTGGGTATCGGTTAGAGTGAAGGAATAAATATATATTTCTTCACATTTGGTAAGAATTCGAAAGAACGTTTAAAGACCTTTTTTTTTATTCCTATTAGATTTTAACAGACTTTTGCAATCATCTTAAAAAGAATAAGATAGATACATATATAACTAACAAATCTTGTCTTTGTGAAAATAATATTTCATACATATCAATAATATTTCTTTCAATTAACTGTTCTCAAATGTATGAATTATACGAAATCCTTAGGATTTTCTAATCCGAGGAATTGATTAAGATGGCAGTATTTGACACACATTTTAGATTTTTGGGTATTTGATCTTTGTACTTTTTTGACTTTCTAACTATTTTGATTTGATCGTCACTGATGAGTCCTATTTAGAGGAAATGCGCATCTGGTGTACTTATAAAAAAAAACCTGGTACCTTAATGTATCCTCCTATGGGAAAATATTGTCAACCAATTTCAAAAGGCGTCTCAAGTTAGTTCAAGTCAGCTGGTTTTAATCAACGATTATTTTGGCCCATTTTTCTTATTGTTCGCTAGCTTGTTACATTGTTTTTATATAAAGCATGTCAAATTAGCAGCTATATGGAGACAACAAAGTGATTTTTTTTTTTGCGTTGATGAATGACTAAAAATATGATTATTGTACATAGACCGCTATATCTTGCTAGATAAATGCACATCATTATCATTTTCATTTTGCAGACTTATACCATGTGCACTCCGGCATGAGACCATAAACAGTCATGGCCATTTAAATATCAAACCTTTTACAATAACAATAACATAAAAAAAAAATGAAATGATGTCATGCTACATTTGAATTGCTAATACTATAATAACATGGCGTTTCAGGTTTATAAGTATTTGAACTGAAGATTGAGCGCGGAAAGTCCAATGAGAAAATGGTGGTTAACTCAGCTATCCAAGAAAGTCATTCAACAATTAAAAAAAACGGTCTGATTTATGCCGAAAGCAATCATTCATTATCTCTAATTATCAGCGTGTAGAGAATTTGAGACCTGAGCAAATAATCATATTCTTTAATTCCATTGTGTAACATAATGACCAACTTAATGGTATAGTCCCTAAGCTCAGACTATTAAGAGGTAGATTATCCATTTAATGGTGAAGTCTTGAGATAAGATGATCATAGAGACAGAATCCATTTGAATATGTGTATTGTTGTAAGTATTAGAAAGTGAAATGTCAAAAATACTCCGAGGAAAATTCAAAACGGAAAGTCCATAATCAAACTGAAAAATAAAAATCTAGAACACATAAAACTTATGGATAATAACTTTTATGTTTCTGACTTAGTAAGGCCAACTTCTAATGTTGAAAATGGTGAAGTAAACCTGGTTTTATAGCTAGCTAAACCTCTTCCTTTTATGACAATCACATACTATTTCTTTATATTGACAACGATTTGATACGTACCTCAGACGCCTTCCAATCGATCTGGTGTATCTTATTTCACCAATATATTATGATTAATATATAAGGATATATTTAAATAATTAGGGAGGGGGTCCTTCATATTGTTAATTTTCTCAATTATTATATAGTATTACTCGTTTGCTATCATGATCAAGTAAACTACATTACCAGACATTTTAATGTAGATAAAAATGTTAGTTGACAAAGGTTACATGACTTTTATGTGATTTAGATTGTTTGAACTCTTATGTTTGTTTGTTTTTACCTTGGCTTATGTTTGAACTGTTGTTTTTAAAATTTGTATAACAATCTTTCATATTTAACATGGTAAAAATGTAAAATGTCAAATACAAGGCAGCCTTAGTATAGAAGGCTCCACTGTTAAGGATTTTCGCTCCTCTGTTTTAAAATTACAAGCTTTATAAAAGACTGTTATGAATTGGTAGTTCTGAAATAGCTTAGCTTAGAAATCAGATTTATTTTTTTAAAAGATTTGTGTCGTGATCAATTGAAAAATTGCGTGAAACCAGTTTAAATGATTTATTTTTTTAAAACAACTTTTTAAACTACATCTTATAAAATAATGAATAGAAAAGTAGGCGTACGTGCGAAATCTTTATTGAGTGGAAAAATGTTCTAACAGGAAAAAGAATTTCCCGAAAAGAAAATTTAAGGCAGAAAATTTCCTCCACGGAAATTTATTTTGAACCAAATTTCAAAAGGAAACACTTTATCATTTGAGAAAGAAAACATTTCCCCTTGAGTTAAAAAAAATTCTATTATGGAATTTTTTCACTTTAGAAAAACAACTTTTCTTCTGAGGAAATTTGTAAAAAAGAATGGTCTTAACTTTTAATCAGTGGTGCTAGTGCAAAAGATTTTAGAACAAATATCAGGGAACCAAAACCAGCCACGGTATCAAGTTCATCTTGATCTAACTCCAAAAATAAGGTGACAACGTTTGCACTCAGCGAAACTGCAAACTAGTCCCGGGGACCCTGTCGTATGTTTTACAATAATAAAAATAAAGCAACAATTTCTGAATTTACAGTAACCTATCAATATTTTTAGCTTAATGTGTCCCTCAAATGATGCTTTCTGACTTGCACTATTAATTTTGAGTAAAATGTTCTACTTTTTTTTAATTTCACCTAAATACATCTTTAAGGACGTTTACTGCATTGTTTTTGACCATTTGTCAGATATTTGGAATTTTCAACTTTTATTCATGTAGTGCTTAATACAAGTTTTGTCTGCTTACATCTACTTTTCCTATTAAATTTGATAACATTTACAGTGCCATTCTTTTAAAACTTATAAAAATCCGTTTTTATTTTTCATAGTAATGAAAAAAAGGTGTAAATGTTTTAAAAATACATAAAAACAACCTAGAAACTCATTTTACCGCAAATTTTAAATTGATTATAATTATTTTGAAAACAAAGACACCGACCTGTCATTTTTCTACACTGTAAGTTCCGTTATGTCAATTACTGTCAATTGATAACATTTTTTTTCATTTTTTTTTTTTTGAAGCATAGGAGCTTACACCCTTAACACGAAAGTAATGTCTAACGAAATCTCAAATTGAAATCAAGTCTTTGTTTAATTTATATTTTTTTTTTATAAAAAAGAAACCTTGTTTCAATTGTTCATGTATATAGCTTTTAAAACAGAACGCCATGCAATTGATCAACCCACAGACAACTAAGAATATATATGGGTGTCCCTGAAAATCACAACGTTCTTGACAGTTTTATCTCAATTTTAATATGCAAATAATTTCAAGTATTTGTGTATCATTTTTCTTATCAATTATTTGCAAAAATCCGCTTTTGTCATATTTCAAAAGTATCGTTGCATAATTATGTTTTCTTAAGATTTTATATTTCAGTGATAGCTAGTTTTCGGTATTCAAGACATACGTGTCAGAAATGTTAATATATATATATATAGATACGAGATATATTTGACCGTTTATATGTGTCCATAATGTTTTCTTGAATGAATACAAGTCCAGGAAATTGTCGAAAGAATGTTGTATAAACAATACCAATTTAAGTATTAATTACAATGTTATGAAACAATAATATTCCCCGTGACCTGGCCTTGCTCCTTTTTGTATGATTAATAAGCTTTGTTTACCTTGTGGTTAACATCGAATGATAGTATATTAGTACTTATGCACCTATCTCATACATAAGGAAACTAATTAACGAAATCAATTTATTTTGTACTTTTGAGGTACAAAGTCACATTTACAACGCAGCTCTAAAAGGTGGTACCTAACATTCACTAAAATTTATTTGGCTCATTTAATTTTCATATTTTTTTTTCAATATTTTTACAAAAACACAAAATTTAAAACAAAAATACTCAAACCATTTCATCAGAAAAATTTCATTGGTTATATAGAAGTTTGACAAACACTAATTTTGATCATTGGAGGGTTTAATTATAAACTCATCATAGATAACAGGATTAAAATTTTATATTAACGCGAGACGCGCGTTTCGTCTACAAAAGACTCATCAGTGACGCTTGAATCAAAAAATGTTTTAAGGCCAAATGGAGTACGAAGTTGAAGAGCATTGAGGACATAACATACATCTAAGGTACTATTGTTGTTAACACTACAACGTGATTTAAATGTTTAATTGATTTTACAAAGTTATCGCCCTGTAGTGTTAGAAACCCCCTTAACAAGAAATCGATAGAAAATTGTAACGAAACGAGTGTATGATTGATAGTTGGTGACCATTAATTCATTTTTTGGAACTTTGATATTACATTCTAAATTTTGTTATTTTATAATTTAATTCTCTGTGTTTTATTATTCATTTATTTCATATTTTCGTTTCTTTTTACATTTCTTATACAGGACTCAAATCAGCATGGGAATTTCTCGTTTCATTGAACACCTGTTAGTGACCTTCTGCTGTTGTTTTTTCTATGGTCGGGTTGTTGTCTCTTTGATACATACCCCATTTCCATTCTCAATTTTATTTGATATTCAATTTAATATCCACCTTGGATTTTGAGTGACATGTTTTACTCTAGAATATCTGTCAGTGACAAATCATAATAATGTATTTAAATATTATAATCAGTTTAGTAATTTAACTTTATTCTTCAAGTTAAAAAATACAAAAATCCTTGACTGTCAACACTATCACTCAAATAGTGATAGTTTCTTTTTTTTTATGTTTATTTTTATCTCTCTAAGTTAGTATATTAACTTGTTGATACTTTTAATGAATTAGATTGAACTTCATACTTCACTTTGAATACCTTCATCGAAAATAAAAGCATTCCATGCTGAATTGTTGGAGTTTCAGAATCTTCAGATTTTAGACCAAAGTTGTCGTTTCATCCCCGAGGGTATCACCAGTCCAGTAGTCAGCACTTCGGTGTTGGCCAATTAAGTGGTCATTTTTATAAATTTCCTGTTTACAAAACTTTGAATTTTTCTAAAAACGAAGGATTTTCTTATCCCAAAAATATTTTACCTTAGCCGTATTTGACACATTTTTTTTTTTGGATTTCGGACCCTCAATGCTCTTCAACTTCGTACTTGTTTAGCTGTATAACTATTCTGATATGAGCGTCACTGATGAGTCTTATGTAGACGAAACGTGCGTCTCGCGTACTAAATTATAATCCTGGTACCTTTTATAACTATTGTTATTGTCACACGGTTGATCCGATGCCAAGTGTATAAAGGCAACAGTAGTAAAACGCTGTTCACAACACAAACTATGTGTGTAAGTGAGATTAAAGAGTGTTTTAGCGAGTTATATAAATAGAACGATGCCAAATGTATGTGTGTAAATGAGATTAAAGAGTGTGTTAGTCAGTTCCTATAAATAGAAAGAAAAGAAAACAGAAACACATCTTAGAAAAATGGAGGTTAAATAGAAACAAAAATATAAACATATATAATGTATATCATCAAAATGTGAGAATCATTTGCGTAAGAAAAAATTATAATAACAAAAATACTGATCTCCCAAGACAATTGTAAACAAAAATTCCAGAATCAAATAGCAAAATCAAAAGCTCAATAAAAATCAAAAGAATGGACAACAACTGCCATATTCCTGATTTGGTAAAGCCAGGAAAATGGCTTTTGTTATCTTATAGTTCGTCTCTGGGTTTTTTTCATTGCCGTTTTAGTTTTTTGTTGCACTTCAGTGTTTCTGTTGTTTCCTTGTTTTCTTCTTATAGTTGATGTGTTACCTCAGTTTTACTTGATTTGTTTTCTCTCAATCGATTGATGACTTTCCAACAGCGGTATACATACTGCTGTTGTCTTTATTTGGTACAGGCATTTTCCTATATAGAAAATGGTGGATTAAGTCTGGTTTTGTAGCTAGATAAATATTTCACTTGCATGACAGTCGCATCAAATTCCATTATAATGATAATGATGTGTTAACAAATAACATTAAAAGTGTCAAAAATAGGGGTACAGCAGTCAACATTGTGGTGTAATCTTAATCACTATACAAACAAATAAATATGTACCAGAGAAGCACAAAAAGGTATAAAGACAAAGCACATTAGCAAAAATGAAAGACAAGAATACAAAATAGTACAATAGCACAATAACTGGAAGTATAAGTACAGAGTCACGTTATATGTATAAAGGAAACACTAAATATCATAAAAACAAAGCACTTTAGGAAAGATGAAAGACAAGAATACAAAAATGATCACAGAGCAGTAATACAATGACGGGATGTACATTTATAAGGGCAGAGTCACGTCAAATGGATATCACCAAAAACAGAATATATGTTTTTTTCACTAAAACATGTTATTGAGATGATAACCAACGTCAGCACCCTTAATATATAATTCAAGACCATCGTGTATTATTTGTGAAGTTGATACGGAATATTTGTCAACAAGGTCTTGGTACCTTCCGATACCCCTGGTTCATAACTTTTCTGCTAAGACACTGGTGACGCTTTTGCATACTCGAGTAGGAGCTGTAAGCGCTTGAATATCGAATAAGTTGGGAAATGTTTATCCCATATGCAGGTGAAGTTGGTAGATTGCTACTAAGATGGAGGAAATTGACAAGAGACAAAAAGTATAAGTAAATTTTGCAGTTGGTAAATGTAAATAAATTGACGGTATGTAATGTTTTATTCATGTATACGTGTAAATTTACATACAGTATAACACGTGTTACATATGTAAGGGTATCCGGTAACACGATGACCATAACTGACCACGACTGACCACAATGCGGAAACTGTTAAACAAATATACAACACTAAACAATTCGACACATCGATACTAATTGATAAATTAGAGAAAAATGCATGTTATTGTTTATCAACAGGTTATCATACATTAAAGAAATTTAGTCTATTTTTGCCAAATAAATGAATCTTATTTTCTATCTATAAAAGATGTTTGAATATTTGCTATTATATTACTGTAAATTCAGAAAATAGTCGTGCATTTATTATTGAGATTTGACAAAATGGGAAATCATATTTTGCGATTTTGGTGACAACAGCATACACTTATATGTATGCAAATGCTTATTAAGGTAGCACTACAGTCTAACAATGATATTTTGAAGATATTTTTTTATCACATAATTTTGAAATAAGTATAATTCTGCACAGTTTGTTAAACTTCCAAAGACATTATCATATCACAACAAGGAGTAAATTGATAATGAACTTATATAAATACGGTATAGTAATGTTTTACTCATGTATACGCGTATATTTACATACGGTATAACACTTGTTACATGTGTTATGGTATCCGGTAACATGATGACCACAACTGACCACGACTGACCACAATGCGGAAACTGTTAAACAAATATACAACACTAAACAATTCGACACGTCCATACTAATTGATAAATTAGAGAAAAAAATGCATGTTATTGTTTATCAACAGTTTATCATACATCAAAGAAATTGATTCTATGTTTGCAAAATAAATAAATCTTATTTTCTATCTATAAAAGTTGTTTGAATATAATTACATACAAATTGCAGTGCACTTAGTGGCTTGACTAAAAAGATATAATTATACCTTAAGAATGATTAGTTTTCGTTTTTCCGTTACATCATATAAGACAAATTAGGGTTATAAAATAGAAAAAAAAGGAAACAGATGTCGGAATGGACAACGACATATCCTGCGCATACTTAGATCATGTTCATATAAATAAACTTAACCAAACATAGAAGCATGCATTTTTAGGAATATTTTTATGGGACGTACTTAACAATGCATATATCGGCAGTTCCTAGTGATGACAACTTAAAAGGTAAATAGTTATATTATGAACTATTGCATAATATTATTTATGAAATAACGGATAATGAATTTAAATTAGATTTTATTAATTTTGAACTTCCGAATGACTTTGCTGAATTTTGATACCTTCGAAAGGTACGCTCAAACCCAAAAGTTTACAGCTGAGGATGTTTATATATATTTATATGTTTCTGAATACGCAAATGCTTATTTATCCAAATGAGAATATTAAGATTCTGTAACAAACAATAAATACTCTTCTCGTAACTCTCTTTTCAAAGCTCCTCATAACACTCGTTTCCAAGCAATAATTTTTAAAACGGTATCAACGATAACAGTCTACCCCGTGCTTGAGGTGTTTGCTCTTTTGCTTTTTTTAATTTATGTTATGGCGTTTTTATTCATGAGATATCTTTTCTGATGTATGCTACATAATTCTCTAAATTTCTTGCCAGTTTGTATAATAAAATGTTAAAATCCACACCACCCTTTCTTGTAACCTGTCCCAATTGCTTTCTTAGTATTTTATTTTCACATAAAATAGTCATTGGGGACGCGGTCAATATGCCATTATTTACGCATCAGACGGTTTACTGGTTTTTAGAACTTTGGATACACCAAACCAGGTTCTTCATATTCGAGTACATCGTAACAGGCAATATATGCCTCAGTTTTAGAATTATTGCATACATTTTTGATACTTACATTACAAACATAAAAATATTTTACATAGTTTGAAATGTGTAGGTTCTATTTTGTTTTAAAGCTGCTCCACTTTTTACGTTCTTTTTGAATGGGTCCTAGTGAATGGGTTGTGACTTGTATAACATCTTATCTAGTCGACCGAATTATACATAGGTACGTTAAATACTTTCAAGTTATCTAACATATATCTCGATTTGCCCTGTGGTTGTCTTAATGTTTTATTGTTTTTGCACGCTTCAGTGTGATTTTCGGGCTTTATTATGACAGTACATGTTCGATTTCTTTGTCAGATTTCTTTTATTGGTATATCTCCATGGCTTAATTTTCTTCTTCTATTTTACATTTTATGGCGTGATTGTCAGTTTGCCAAGAATTTCGCTCAAACCTTTGCTTTGGTTCGTGTTACACTTGCTGTGAGGCGCAAGTTTGTTTGCTCTGCGTTCAATGTCTCACTACAACTTTGAAATGAATAACAGCAATACAAGCGCAGTTCCTTTGCATTTTGTGGGGTTTTTATTGCTAAAAACATACTAAATTTGTGTCAGGATGTATAGCACGTATCTTTTTTGTGTGGCTATTATCATACTGTAAATTCTTAAAATATTGCGTGCATTTATTACTGAGATTGGTAATAAATGGGAAATTCTATTTTGCGATGTCGGTGACAACAGCATACTCATTGATGGCCTGTGGCTGTTTTCTGCTCTTCCATTCTCCATTTCCATTCTCATTTTTATAGGTATCAGATATCGGTATGCAAATGCTTATCATTGTGATACTTACTCAATCGCATTATTCGCATCAACTAAATCCTGACCATAATTTCTGAATTTACAGAAAAAATGGTCGCCTCTATGAAATTTCTTTACCTCACACGAGTGTTGAATACGGTTAGAAATAAGACTTATTCAAGTAGTCATAACGAGTTGCATGCACAAGATAAAAAAAAACATACAAGCGATCGACGCATGCATCATCACAAATGCTTGGGCAATGTGAGCTCCCATCAAACCAGATATGAAACCATTTGATTAGGAAAATGTTACACTCCATATTTTGTATTCCGAATCCAAGTTATTTCTAGGTAATTAAACATTGTGAAGGGTCTAAGACCTATGAGATCCATTATAATTCACATAAATGAAGAGTCTGTGTCATCGCTACAACGTTATATTCTGTTATTGGAATAGCTACTATGTCAAACAATGAAAAGAAATTCAGTTTGCCTCTAGTTTTCCAAAGAGATATGTCATTTTGCGGCAAAACCCGATAAGAATAATTCAAATTAAACATGTCCTTTCGTCCACGCTTAATACTTGTAAGCGTGGACGAAGGCTCTGCATTTAAATCGTATTTGCAAACAACATGCACTAGTTATTTTTTTGGTACAGCACTGGGCATAAATAAATCAATAAAATAAGGAATATAACCCCAAAAGATGGATAGAGACAAATGAGGAAAACATATAATTCTGGGGTGCAAACGTATACTAGTAAAAAAAGACTTTGTAAAATACTGGAAATATTTATTTATTAAGTAATTCTACTTTACTGAACATAAACATGTACGAAAAGTATGCGTTTGTTTTAGACCCTGCTTAGAATTAAAACAATCTTTATATATATTTAAATGAATCATCTTAAACAGACCAGTTCGCGTTTACATTTGCACAAGCAAGATCGATCGATCGTGCTTCGTGAGAGATCTTTTACAATCTAGTGCGTTTACACTGCAATATAAAAAGAATTGGTCTGACCTAGTTACCTTATTTTTCATTTAAAGATTGGCATGATCTGGAAATAGCTGGTTCAATGAAACTGCTTATGTAGTTATGAATTATCTTATTGAATCATATGTTACAAGTCATAAAACAAAGAAAGATGAAGACTTATAAAGGAAAGGTCATACACAGAAAAGGATCCCCGTCTACACCCTCATTTATATATACATATATATATATACAAGTCTAAATTGAAAACTACGTTAAAACCTATGATTGTGTTGGATAAAACCCGCAATTTTTATACGTGTGCATGTAAAACAAATTTCGTTGTAGAAGGGTATAAATACTGCACAAACAACATTTTCCAAAAGACCAAAACAGTGAAAAAGTATATTTAAACAAAACGCATTTGACTGACAGGTCGAACAACTGATGTTCTTTTACCCTGCTGACTGCCATTGGCGATTGCCAAATAAAATTGATCACGAGATGTAACAAAATGGATCTTAATATAAATTTGATACTAAACAGAAAACAATGAACTTGTGAACAAGATGTTATGCCACAAACACAAGGTGCAAATATTTTTTTTGTACACCAGATCTAGATTTCGACAATATATGTCTCTTCAGTGATGATAGGGATCGAAAGGGTATATATGTATATATAAATATATTCATAAGTACGTCTGAGTCAGTGACAACTCTACAACAGATGTATCCATCGGATCGCCATCAATGATGGTGATACATGGCTGTGTACATAATGTATATACAACTCGTCTAAACATCAACCCAACAATGTTAGATCTAACATTGTTGGGTTGATGTTTAGACGAGTTGTATATATATATATAAATATAAATATATAATATATATAAATATATACTTCATAGCACATAATTAATATTTGTCCATTTTCATTGTCATTCAGGATTGAAAGAATTGTACTTGCAAGTTCCAGCTGAGCAAAATTCGGAAGTGCTAGAAAATATTACACCACCTCCAAGCTACGACGACTGTACCACACACAAATGTCTCCTACAAATAAAACATAAAAGGATAGAGAAAATTAGCATCAAACAAATTAAACCTACAAAGTGCACAAATTATGATGACATTACAATCAAGACATCAGTATTCAACAGAAATAGTTCATTTCATGAAAAATTTGGAGAGGATACTAATCCGGAAGAACATGCCTCGATCAATCAGAACAATGAACGGTGTGTACTAGAAAAATACGTTTCTTGTAGATGGAGAGTTGCATTTCTGGCCCTCTCGGGTCTCATCATGCAAATAGCTCACAGAAACTGTATCAGTGTAGCAATAGTTTGTATGACAAAGGAAGTTGTGATGAACGTCACCATAAATGGAACAGTTACAAGTCAAGTAAGTATAAAGTTTTGAGTAATGTTTTGGTAGTTAATAAATATCAGAGTATTTAAAAAGCAACGCCCATGTGTGGTCTCATGATAAATATCACTAAGTAATTATCAAAGCAAAGAAACGGAATGGTTTTCTACAATAGAAAAAAAACTGTAGTGAAATCTATCTTTGAAAGTGTATTTAGTTATGCTCTTTTTTAATTGATATTCATATTTTTTAAAGTTTATTTCCTTGCCCTACGTCAAGATAAGTTTTGTTCTTTCTGAATTTGACATGAAATAGCTGCATAAATGAACCTGCATTTCCTTTCTAGTTTATACTTTTTTAATTATATTTATTTCATTCTTTTTACGTTTTTGTTTCCGTGTAATTAAGTCTTTCAACAGCTGGTGGTTTTGGTGGTATTTTAGGTTTTCGAATGTCAACCTCGTAACTACACAGAAGTTTTGTTGGAAATGGCAAGTCAAATCAGGAAATGCACACCTTTTCAATATTGTCAATATTTTTTACGAAATGCACTTGATGGTATTTCAGTCGAGAGATCGAACACGTATGCTCTTAATTACTTCCTTTCTAAAATCTGGTCAAATGTGACAAGCTTACATCCGACCAATACCACATAGGAAAACAATATGTTAATTATTTATTTTAATAATAAAATAATTTCAATAAATTAATTTGATATAACTTTATTTACCTGCGAATATGATTGAATAATTGATTAATGGTTTTTGGTTGTTTATTGTCCAGTGGCAAATATTTCATACTTGTTCATGACGATCTACGAAATAAAGGAACCGGCCACCAGAGCTGTAAAAAGACAGTGTTCGTATGGAATATATTTGACATGATTACATCTGTACTGTTCATTTGATTTTTGATCGTTTAACTTCCAGCGACAAGTATTTCATGGACTTTCACTGCTATGTTTTACAAAAGATTAAATTAACATTTGTTTTATGATCACTAATCTTCTAAAAAAAACACCATATAAACGTTTGTTTTAAAAATGAGTTTCTTATTTCAATTTCTATGAGTGGTTGAGGACAAAATTACAAGTTGACTTTAAAAGAAACAAAACCACTGTAAACTTTCTGAAAACAGTTCCTCGTATTCCTCCAAAGATAGTTCTTTATAACAAAAATAAAATAATTTTAGTGTGACTGTACTTTCAATGTAACATCGCATTATACATAATTTTATTTATCGAATTTATATTTTCTTATCTCATTACATGTGACATTCTGTTGTAGATATTTAAAGAATATAATTGGACATCTGAAATGGAAGGGGTCATCTTGTCGTCCTATTTTTATGGACAAATTATATCGCCATTGATCTCCGGGATGCTATGTCGCCATTATGGTGTGCGAGGGCCAATGACGGTGTACGTTTTGTTGTCATCGTTATTGCTGATTTCAACTCCTTTTGTGGCACACTATGGAGCATGGGGAGTGATTATAATCAGGAGTGCGCAGGGATTTTTCGGGGTATGAATATTTTTATGAATGCAAACAAATAATAAAAAAATAAGTATTATATATATCAAAAGATACATAGAAAGACAAACAGATAACTTCAAAAGAGAAGAAAAGCAATAAAAGCAAACAAAAAAATGAAAGCAACAAAAGCAAAAATAAATTACGTTACTATATATATATATATATATAGAAAATTGTTTAATTAAATTTTCAATGATTTAATTTTGGATGTAACGCGTCTTCTGATTGGAAATCGTTGTTATATTTATCAGCTCATTGACATAATTTTAACTTTTTTAACTTTAATTTAGCATAAAAATTAGAAAGATATCATGAGGTACTTGTGTACTAAGTTTAAAGTTGATTTGACTTCATCTTCATCAAAAACTACCTTAACAAAAAACTTTAACCTGAAGCGGGACAAATGGACGCACGGACGAACGAACGGTTCGACGAATGGACGGACGGACGAACAAACGGAGGCACAGACCTGAAAACATAATGTCCCTCTACTATCGTAGGCGGGGCATAAAAATTAGTTGCACACTTTAAAATAATCCGATACGCGGGTTATTCAATGTGCACCACATTTTTTATGTTATTTCTTCATAGACAGAAAACATATTACAGTCATTCCTTAACTAAAAACTTAAGTAAAACACGGATTTTCCATTACATTTATAAAAAGAAAAAATATGCTGCTCTAGGGGTTTATTTTACGTGTTCGTTTTTATTCTGCGGTTAGTCCCCCACTTCAGTGTTGACATAGATATCACTTTTATAGTAATTTTTATAAATTTACTGTTTGCAAGGGTAGGAATTATTCTAAATACTAAGCATTTTCTTGTCCCAGTTATAGATAACTTTAGCCGTTTTTTGGCGCAGACTTTTTTAGTTTTATGTCATCGGTGCTCTTCAACTTTGTTCTTGTTTGGCTTTCTTTACTGTTTTAATCTGGGCGTCGCTGGTTCGTCTTGTTTGGACGAAGCACGCGTATGGTATATTAGATTGTAGGCCTGGTACCTTAGATAACAATAAGCATGTCGAAATGTCCTATTGTAATGTTTATTTGTGTATTTCTCTGTCCGTAATGTTCATGCATTTATTTGTACTGTAGTCCTGTCATGTAATGTTATTATTTAAGTATTTTACAATACCATAAAAGCGTGAGCTTTGGCTAGCCGCAAAACAAGGTTCAACCCACCATTTTTTGTTATTAAAATGTTACAAGTCAGAAAAATGGAAGTTGTTCGTTTCTGTGTGTTTTGCATTGTCGTTTATTTTTGCACTTCAGTGTTTCTGTTGGTTCGTTGTTTCCCTCTTAAAGTTAATGTGTTTACTTCAGTTTTAGTTTGTATTCTAGATTAGTTTTCTCTCAATCGATTCATGAAGTTCAAACAGCGGTATACTACTGTTGCCTTTATTTAAATATAATGATTTTACAATCAAGGGATTTTATTTATTTCATAATAAATTCTTACTGTTTGGTAAATTTTGCTTTTTTGTTTTTTTACAGTCAGGTTGTCTACCTATGTATTCACATTTATGGTCTCGTTGGGCTCCGAAACAAGAACGAAGCCAACTTATTTCGCTTACATTTTCTGGTAAGTATACAATTTAGTTTGATAAAGTATTATCTGATCTCAGAAGGCTCTGTTCTATTGACTAGCGCATATTTTTCTTTTTGACTTATTATTTTATTATTTAATTTATATCAACACGACTTTGTTATTTTAAATTTAACGCACTTTAAGCTTAGCTTTTTACAAGGTAAAAAAAGAAACTTGATAAGAACTACTGCTTCTATATGCCGTAAGATATAGAATACAATATTCATTCAGAAACGTATTGATAATAAAGTAATATTAGGAAGTTTGTTTTTTTGTCATCAATTATGACATAAACATAAAAAGTGTCATTATTATTTTAACAGAAAAAGTCGGAAAGAACAAAAAAAATAATAGCGATGCAACCTACCGTCACTTAAAGCCTCTGGTATATTCTAATATGCAATTTCTCAAAGACTTTTGTAATTGGTGTCCTTTTTTCTTCTTTTATCATTTACCTGAAATATTATCCACTGGACAATAAGCAAACACCAATCAATCAATCAATCATTCTATCTGTTTCATCTGTACATGTATATTTTTTTTTCCAACAGGATTGGACATTGGTGTCATCGTTGCTTTTACAGCTTCTGGATGGCTTTGTACATTATGGAATCATCATGGGTGGCCTCTGATATTTTATGTTTTTGGTAAGAAAATTATATAATATTTTTTTAATTAACATTTTTTTTTAAATACAGTTTTGAAACAGGCTCTAAAAATCGGTAATCAGACATTAAATTAATTATTGTATTGAGATTTTGCCCTGTCCCATGGGATATTGAAAATCCCATGTTTTTCTAAATCAAATTGTAAAGTAAATTTAATACTAACAACAGAAGAACAATAAATTTATTGAATACCATATAATTCTGCATGTTTTGGTTATAAAACACGACAGTGTAGTCATAAGGAGATGCTTTCTTTAATATATATAAAAAAAACTTGTTATTCAAATATTTGTACCAAGGCCTTTAAAGCCTTTGAACTAATAAGCAATTCATAACCTTGTTTGTCAGTATATAAATTAAAACTAAATCATTCTAATTCAATTTTAGATTATAATTCATATACCTCAAATAGACAGCTTCTCAAAAACAAAACCATATCAATATAATGATTTTATTTCATAGGTGCTATTTCAATATTGTGGTGTGTAGTTTGGCTATTCTTTTTCACTGACTTGCCAGAGGAAAATTCCTTCATTTCAAAGCAGGAATTAAAGTACATAATGTCAGAGCGTTCATCTGAAGTTAGCAAGGTATGTCTATATTCCGAAATTGTTTTCTGATAGGATTAAAAAAATTGCGAAAAAGTTATTTTAACTTTAATTATCATCTTAAAATACTCAAAGATCGAAAATAAACTGACAACGCCATGGCTAAAAAAGAAAAAGACAAACAGACAAATAATAGTACTCAATACATAGCATAAAAAACTAAAGACTAAGCAACACGGACTCCTCTAGAATCTGAGGGCGATCTCATGTGCTCCAGAAGGGTATGCAGATCCTGCTCCACATGTGGCACCCGTCTTGTTACAAATTTAATTATTATTAACCATCTCAAAGATCACTACGTACCAGTGGTAAGATTGACAAACTTATGTGGAAACAGACCAATATTAAATACGCTAAACGAAGTTGTGTCTCACTAACTACACTTAAAATTATCTTCGATATTCCCTTCGCATATTATTTCATTGCTTATGAGTAGGAGAGATAAGTAAACGCAGCATGAAAATGACGCAGCGGAAGGTGGTTTTCAGCTGGCCAATAAATAAAATGGTATGCTAGTCTATTGAAGATGGCCGTCACAATAATTTCCAAAAAATATAAATGAATTAATAAAATTTAAAAAACACACAGCCCTTACATAGGCCAGAGGCTCCTGACTTGGGACAGGCGCACAAATACGGCGGGGATAGACATGTTTGGTGAGATCCCAACTGCATGTGTCGTTTCTGGTTTTAAAATAAATGGTGTTTTTATAGATCATACAGGCACCAAAACAAAACAACCACATTTGTTACTTCTAAAATCTATTTTAGATAAGCATCGAGTATCGATGTACACAAGTTTATGATTTGATTTATTTTCAAATACTCATTTCATTGAAATAAATTAGTGCCAATAAATAAGACGTACTTAAATATTTGTAATTCATCTTAATGTTTTTAGCATATATCAACTCCGTGGTTTAAAATATTTACTTCCGGTCCAGTATTTGCCATGATTATGGGGATGTTTACAGTGGCATGGGGAATGACAGTTGTGTTTTCTTTCCTTCCAAAATATATGAATGATGTTCTGAAATACGACATAAAGCAGGTAAATAATTAAATGCTAGCTCTGTTTGTTTATTACCTTAAATGGTATTTTTTGTACTTTTTAATCATTATCAAGCAGTTAATGATTTTCACAACCTAGTTAGGTCCTGTTTTATACGGGGAGGAGGGGGTATACTGTAAGTACTTTGAAGTTTTTGTGTTTTCTACTGGTTCCTTTTTCTATCGGGCTCTGATATGAAAGAGCGAAGGTACTGTACTGAATTGCATCTTTTACATTCAAAAATGAATTAATTTAATACCATGTATCGAACATGTAAGTCATAATTGATATTTACGGAGAAAATTGTATACACACAAAAAAGCTCAAAATTTTTACAGTATGCTGTTCGACATGTGTGTGATTTGTATATTAAAGATTAGATTTCGAACAATATATATATAGATTCTTACATTGATACCAGTGGATTATCGGATTTATCCAATCGAGATAGTTAAATTATCAATTTTAAAGTTCGAGCCGATTTAACTATCGAGATTGGATAAATCCGATAATCCACGAGTAACTTTGGAAGAATCTGTTTCTCTAATAATTAAAAAGACATTTTCTTGTTTTGTTTACCAAAAATCCCCTTCGAGTGCCTTTCACATTGCACGAAGTTGTCAATTTCATTAAAACCAGTTATCATATTTTGGTTCATCCAGTCAGCCAAAAAGGTCATGACCCTTAAAATCATCCAATGATCTTCTGAGATCACCAGCAACCACACGTTGATTAAATTTTTTTATACAATGGGTTCGAAAAGGGATAAATTTCCATAGAATTAGAGAAATATTTATACAGTGTCCTTCGTTGAGGAATTGACAGTTATCTCTCTTACTACCGGAAATCGAGTATCTGACTTTAAACAAATATTATACATTAATCAAGAATTGATTTCTTTTATAAACTTAAACTTTAGAATACTTCAAGCTGTTTTCTTTTTTGTGTATTTGGTTATGTGCCCAAAAACTATAAAGACAACAAAAAAGATTTTCAAATATTTACATTTTAGAATGGATTATATTCATCCCTACCGTTTCTTGGAAGAGCATTTTCAATTATCCTTGTTGGTAGATTGACAGATTACTTATTGAATAGAAATAAGTTTACACATACAACAATGAGAAAAATTAACCAGTGTGGGGGTAAGTGTATTATAATGTATATAGGGAAGCAAAACTTAAAATTTCTATAATAGGAACCCATATGTAAACAAAAACGTTCTCAAGTTGACCATTTAGGATAGAAAAAAAATCCAATTTTTAAATTATTTTATACAAAAAAAAAACACCTTATAAAACGAAATGTCGAGAAGAAACAGAACAGACAACGCCATGTCCAAAATGCAGAGATACAAAAATAAAAACGCCAAATAGCCAACAAAACAATAACAAAAAAACACAACTTCACAGTCATCTAAGACTTACAGTAATCCAAACCCAACCAAGGTCTGGAGGTGAACTCAAATACAGCAGTACGTACGTACGTACGTATTACTTAGTAACAATTACAAATAATTTTAATCATTAATGCCCATCCGTTAAAAATGATAATCTTAGAGATTGTGAAATACGAACCCTTACGAAAACAATTGGTACAATAAAGTGATACAGAAGGGTAGACTTGTCCTGTGTCACTTTTGGCACATGTCTTGATGCTATCGATAATTTGCCTCACAATTTTGACAAAACAATTCGTATAGTATCGTTGCAGTAGAGACCGCAACAAAAGTACATATCGGTACTTATATATCCAGTTTCAATGCGTTGTTTACTTCATTAACAAGTTCTATTTGGGTTTTTTTCAGCTGGAATTCTGGGAGCAGCTATGATAATACCCGTCAGTTTTCTATCTGAAGGAGATAGCTTTTCAGCTGTTATGTTAATAACATTTTCATCGATGGCTTTGGGAGGGACTATGTCTGGTTCTTATGCAAATATCCTGGAAATATTCCCTAGGTTAGTATTTATATGTCAGACTATCTAAGTTTAAATTATGATGCAAAAAAAAGGGATTGCCAAAAACTTACCACACAATGCAACAAAATACGTAAACAACACCATCCGACTCCGAAAACATACTAATAGTTATCATTTTTTTTTTTTAGATATTAGGTACCAGGCTTATAATTTTATAATACTGATTCGCGCTTCGTCTACATAAAACTCATCAGTGACGATCAAAATAGTAAGAAAGACAAAAAAAGAATAAAGTTGAAGAGCATTGACAACACAAAATACCAAAACGTTGTGCCAAATACTGCTAAGAGAACACATGCTTGGGATAAGAAAATCTTTAGTAATTTGAATAATTTACTTTTGACAAGACAAGGCAAACAACAAAAAAACCTTTGTCAAGATGGCATTACTTGGCACAGGAACACAAAGAGGTAGATTAAAACAATTGTCTGTAGCACACAAACCCAATATATCTTACTACACCATTCATCGTAAAACGTAAACTCATTATAAAAGGCTGCAAACTACAGTTGTTTAACAAAGCATAGTGTGTGATCTTCAAATGTTCAGCTAATTTTATCATTTTCTTACTTGTGTAATAAAATTGTGTGTCAAATACAAAAAAAAAATATAATTATAACTGATTGGTTGGTCTGCCTAATGTAAAGTGGAACATACATATATAACGCTATTTGTAATTAAGACTAAAGCAACTTTAAAACAAAGTAGAGAAGTTTGCAATATCTTATAATATCCCGAACAAATTGGTGTAGACATTGAAGGACATTGAAAAAAATAATCTTACAACTCGTAACAATAGATCATATCCAGTAACAATAAGCAAACTGACATAAATTAATTCAACAATTTATGCAAGAGCTTTATATGCAAAGATGGTTCATCACTGTGCCAACAGGAATACTAGTTCTTGCATATTATAGTAACCTTATTTGTGCCAAAGCTAAATGTGATTAGTTTGGTTTATGCGAAACCGTAGCGCTAGTGGTAGCGCTGTACGGAAGAAACCAAGCTAAGCATACGTGATAACACCAGACTAAAGAAATCCAAGCTGTAAAGAATAACAGCAGCTGCCAATATGGCTAAATAAAATATATTCCTTTTTCAGTCATGTATCTACAATTTCTGGTGTAGCTTTTGCAATGAATGGAATTGGCCAAATTACTGCTCCTATTATTATCGGACAGATGATTAAAAAGGTAAGTCAGGAATCTGATGTTTAGTAGTTGTCGTTTGTTGATGTGATTCATAAGTGTTTCTCCTTCCTCCCTTTTTATATATATTAGACCGTTGATTTTACACTAGTAATCATTAGTTTTCGGGCCCTTTATAGCTTGCTTTTCGGTGTGAACCAATGCTCCATTGAAATCCGTACTCTGACCTATAATGGTTTACTTTTATATCAGTGACTTGGAAGGAGAGTTGTCTCATTGGCACTCATACCACAGATTCTTATATCTAATTAGACATATCCATGTACCTTACTAATTTGTGTGTTATTACAGTGGGATTAATTTTGCTGAACTAGTATACATTATTATTGTTTAAGGGTCAGCTGAATAACACAAAATAATTTGCAGTATGATTGTCAATGAGACAACTATCCCTAATAATGGGTCATCGTACAACCTGCAACAATGAGCAAAACACACACTGCATAGTCAGCTATAAAAGACCTAGAAATGACAAATTTTAAACAAGAAAACAAGAAATCAAATTGCCTTATTAATGAAAATAAATATACGCCGTCGTATAAGGGATTTTCTCGTTGCGTTGAACATCTTTTAATGATTGCAATCGTATGTTTCTTGTTCTTTTGTCAGGTTGCTCTCTCTTTGACACGTTTCCCATTTCCAATTTCTATGTATGATATTAATAAATCTTTCCAATTGAACTATCCGAAAATCAGTTTAACATTTAAATACAGACTAAATTGAAAATAATAGATTTAACCACACCAAATCTTAACCTCATTTAGCCTGTCAGTAGTTGATATAACCATTGTGTTACGTTAGAAGGAACCTAACTGGGGAATCTGAAAAAAGTTGATTCAAACGTTATACATGTATGTCTAATTTTTATCCCATATTCTTCTTAAGGTGGTACCAACCCCCTTGACTATAACTTATTATGTTTAATTTTCATAAAACTTTGTCAAAATGTTTACTTTGACCATATGACAAAAATATAAAAAATAATAAAAAACCTTGAACCACACACTTTATCGGAAAATTTTCGTTGAACAAACACCAATTTGATCATTGAGAAGCTTAATATTTCGTTAAAAATACAATCCATGAAAACGTTTAGCTGATTTTTACAGAGCTTTCTTCCGGTAATGTTAGGTACCACCTTAATATCCCATATAAAAGTTTTAACATCTTATATATTAAGTAAACATAATCGTATAGTTGAAAAATAAATATTTTCATTATTTTCAGGGGAGCAGAGAAGAATGGATATATGTTTTTATTTCAATTGGTGTTGTTTATATTATTGGTGCTATAATTTATGCCTTACTTGGAAACGCTAACTCATGTGAAGACAATGACGTCAAAATAACAGTATCTCAAGAGGAAAATATTGATTCTTGCAATTCAGGTGTACAGACAATTTCCGGAAATTGTACGTCATTGTCACCAACAAATAAACAGATAGTATATTCAATTTCGGAATGTCCAGTAGTGTACAGGACAAAAAACTCTTACACTTACACTCTTTGATCTTCATTTCTTTGTTTTATTCCTTTGTTTTAAATATTATTTATTTATTTAATTTATAATATTTCATATTGAATATATACTCTATGAATAAATCTTAACAATAGATCAATTGTTTTGTTATATACATGTCATTAATTTAAAACTTATTGCATTGTTTTACACACAAAGGGTGACTGGTTTTCAAGATGATAAAAAAAAAAGTATTTTACAATTCTATTTAGTCATGTCGGCCATGTTGGTTTTGGCAGACGGGATCATAAAACACATATTTTCACCAATTGATACATAATTATGTTTGACATTGAACCGTCACATACATTGTACATGTATGTCCTTGTTTCACTATTTAACATAATATGTTTTACTTATTACAATTAATGACTTAAGTGGGTACCCAAACTTTGACTGAAATATATTCTAATTTGACGTTCTTCTTTGGCTTTGTATCCAAAGTCATGTTCTAATTCAAATAAAACATGGGTCGCACGTGATTGGTGTCACAATTGAAATTAATTATACTTACGGTCGGTATTAAGATATTTACATATATAATGCCTACCCATGTTGAAATGAGACTAGAGTATGGCATTTAAGAATTATTTCTTAAGTTGGATCGTTTAATTTTCATTTTAACAAAATATTGAACTGTTCAGGAAATTTGAACCACACAATTTACAGGAAAAATAAGATACAGAAAGCAGTTTGACAAACACTAATCATCAGGAAAAAAGACACACAAATACACTAAATACACTACGGCAAACGCCTAGTCCAGATAAGTCCGAGATTACTCTGACGTCCAACGGCTGTTTTGCCAGACAAGCTGGGGCCATGGGACGTCAGAGCTCGTTCCATATCAAAAGGTGAATATTTGCCCGTTCAAAATAGATGCGCTGCATCGTCGCTTCTGTTGTAAATACCACACACCGTATCAACCCATATCAAAATAGAGTTATATTTTTTTGAAAGGCATCAAATTGTATCAGATAAGGGTGAAGGTTTGGTACCATTAAAACGTTTAAACTCGCTGCAGTTATTTGCACCTGCCCAAAGTCAGGATTCTTATGTTCAGTAGTTGTCGATTGTTGTTGTGGTTAATTGGTGTTTCTTGTTTCTCGTATTTTTATATAGTTAAGATCGTTGGTTTTACCGTTTGAATAGTTTTACACTTAGTCTAGTAATTTGTTGGGTCCTTTGTAGCTTGCTGTTCGGTGTGAGCCAAGGCTGCGTGTTAAAGACAATACTTTGACCTATAATGGTTTACTTTCTATAATTTGGCTTTGGGTAGAGAGTTGTCTCATTGACACTTATACCACATCTTCTTATGTCTAAATAGGGTAGAGAATTGTCTCATTGACACTTACACCACATCTTCTTATGTCTAAATAGGGTAGAGAATTGTCTCATTGACACTTATACCACATCTTCTTATGTATAAATAGGGTAGAGAATTGTCTCATTGACACTTATACCACATCTTCTTATGTTTAAATAGGGTAGAGAATTGTCTCATTGACACTTATACCACATCTTCTTATGTCTAAATAGGGTAGAGAATTGTCTCATTGACACTTATACCACATCTTCTTATGTCTAAATAGGGTAGAGAATTGTCTCATTGACACTTATATCACATCTTCTTATGTCTAAATAGGGTAGAGAATTGTCTCATTGACACTTATACCACATCTTCTTATGTCTAAATAGGGTAGAGAATTGTCTCATTGACACTTATACCACATCTTCTTATGTCTAAATAGGGTAGAGAATTGTCTCATTGACACTTATACCACATCTTCTTATGTCTAAATAGGGTAGAGAATTGTCTCATTGACACTTATACCACATCTTCTTATGTCTAAATAGGGTAGAGAATTGTCTCATTGACACTTATACCACATCTTCTTATGTCTAAATAGGGTAGATAATTGTCTCATTGACACTTATATCACATCTTCTTATGTCTAAATAGGGTAGAGAATTGTCTCATTGACACTTATACTACATCTTCTTATGTCTAAATAGGGTAGAGAATTGTCTCATTGACACTTATACCACATCTTCTTATGTTTAAATAGGGTAGAGAATTGTCTCATTGACACTTATACCACATCTTCTTATGTCTAAATAGGGTAGAGAATTGTCTCATTGACACTTATACCACATCTTCTTATGTCTAAATAGGGTAGAGAATTGTCTCATTGACACTTATACCACATCTTCTTATGTCTAAATAGGGTAGAGAATTGTCTCATTGACACTTATACCACATCTTCTTATGTCTAGAGAATTGTCTCATTGACACTTATACCACATCTTCTTATGTCTAAATAGGGTAGAGAATTGTCTCATTGACACTTATACCACATCTTCTTATGTCTAAATAGGGTAGAGAATTGTCTCATTGACACTTATACCACATCTTCTTATGTCTAAATAGGGTAGAGAATTGTCTCATTGACACTTATACCACATCTTCTTATGTCTAAATAGGGTAGAGAATTGTCTCATTGACACTTATACCACATCTTCTTATGTCTAAATAGGGTAGAGAATTGTCTCATTGACACTTATACCACATCTTCTTATGTCTAAATAGGGTAGAGAATTGTCTCATTGACACTTATACCACATCTTCTAATGTGTAAATAGGGTAGAGAATTGTCTCATTGACACTTATACCACATCTTCTTATGTCTAAATAGGGTAGAGAATTGTCTCATTGACACTTATACCACATCTTCTAATGTGTAAATAGGGTAGAGAATTGTCTCATTGAAACTTATACCACATCTTCTTATGTCTAAATAGGGTAGAGAATTGTCTCATTGACACTTATACCACATCTTCTTATGTCTAAATAGGGTAGAGAATTGTCTCATTGACACTTATACCACATCTTCTTATGTCTAAATAGGGTAGAGAATTGTCTCATTGACACTTATACCACATCTTCTTATGTCTAAATAGGGTAGAGAATTGTCTCATTGACACTTATACCACATCTTCTTATGTCTAAATAGGGTAGAGAATTGTCTCATTGACACTTATACCACATCTTCTTATGTCTAAATAGGGTAGAGAATTGTCTCATTGACACTTATACCACATCTTCTTATGTCTAAATAGGGTAGAGAATTGTCTCATTGACACTTATACCACATCTTCTTATGTCTAAATAGGGTAGAGAAGTGTCTCATTGACACTTATACCACATCTTCTTATGTCTAAATAGGGTAGAGAATTGTCTCATTGACACTTATACCACATCTTCTTATGTCTAAATAGGGTAGAGAATTGTCTCATTAACACTTATACCACATCTTCTTATGTCTAAATAGGGTAGAGAATTGTCTCATTGACACTTATACCACATCTTCTTATGTCTAAATAGGGTAGAGAATTGTCTCATTGACACTTATACCACATCTTCTTATGTCTAAATAGGGTAGAGAATTGTCTCATTGACACTTATACCACATCTTCTTATGTCTAAATATGGTAGGAGAATTGTCTCATTGACACTTATACCACATCTTATGTCTAAATAGGGTAGAGAATTGTCTCATTGACACTTATACCACATCTTATGTCTAAATAGGGTAGAGAATTGTCTCATTGACACTTATACCACATCTTCTTATGTCTAAATAGGGTAGAGAATTGTCTCATTGACACTTATACCACATCTTCTTATGTCTAAATAGTTTTTATGAAACATGACTGTTTCGTTTAATGAAGCAATTAAAAATCGACCATTTATCTTTTTAAATTTGTGTCTTTTTTTTTTTTAGAATAAATTGCTTAATTCTAAGTTAAAACATATAATATCACTATGAGTTTCCTTTGTCTTTTTGATAATTAAATGTGTTCTTTGACATAACTCGGGACAATTTTCACAAAGAACCACCCCTCCCCCTTTACCGTAGTTGAAAAGACTTTGATCAATGACCTTGATCGAACTCGTCTAAACTATATATGTCTATCAAAAGACCTTTTATTGTTTGGAAGCTCATCTCATATGTCAAAGACTGGACATAATAAGTTAATTATAAGTTGATATATTGTCTTTACATAAAATTACATGTCCAAATGTTTGAACCGGTAAGGTGAAACCAAATTGATTTTTGTTTGTTTGGATATTTTCCATTGAAATTTCTGTTAGAAACTGGATTTTATTTTAAATATTTTCTCCTGTATTCTAAAAGAAAAACATAAAAAAGCTGCCTTTCTTCAATTTTGAAATACGAAGCAAACAAAATAAGGCAAGGAAAAAAACTCCAAAAAACAAACAAAAACAAACAACAAATCACATCCACTATTTTGAGAGACCAAAATGACGTCTATTGCCATGTATATCTATGTCCAAACTTGTACTTCTACGTCCACAAATGGACAAGTGACGTCAATTACTTACCTCAGGCAAAATATTACAAAATTTTTGATGGAATGATTGTTTATTTTATTTTAAAAATGCATGATACTCAATTGAAAATTGAGAAAATTTACTTAATTGAGTAAAAATAAATTCCATATTAAGTTTTAAATCAAAATCATAGATCGGCGAAAAGTACGAATTAAAGTAAACCAAATGAATTGAATTTTCTTGGCCTGTACATAGAAATATTGTTGACCATTGCCTCGAGATATTGTATAAGTTATTCATTGTAATAGGTCACTTAAGGGTTCTTCACACAGGTTTTACACAAAGAAAAATATTGACATTCATTTAAAGAATATAGAGAAAAAAAAACTCCATTTCATATTTTTATTTAGAAATTAAAAAGGTTTACAAATTGGTCAGTTGCCGAAATATCTATAAGGGAATTGTCATTTACCGAAAATCCTTTAGGTGCCTCATTTAATAGTTGTTTTGTCTATAAAACAATAGGTTATTATTCTTGACAAAATTAGTATCTTGCGATAGAAATGGCTTTAATGGTGGTGTCTGCAATTTTGTTCTTTTCAATTTCATGCGTTTTGGTAACTTGTTTTAGGATACCAGGATTCGGTGGCTCGTCTGGTATGCATGGCTCGCCCGGTTTAACGGGTTTTCCGGGTATAGCTCCACCAAGTAAGTTATTTTTTCGATCATAAACTTTAAAATTACTCAGATATCAATTTATACTATTAATTAACGATTGCTTCAATATATTCTTTTTTTTTCATTATACATGTATGCGATTTACTATGAATTTAGATACTTCAGAAGTATTCATTCGTTTATAATTCACGATTTTTAATTCGTGTTTTATCATTTCATCTCTATTTACTTTTTATTTACCATAAAATTAACTTACTTGTTGTAAATCTACATCATCTCAATAATTCATTTGCTGGTTTCAAATTGCAAAAAATCATTATTGAAAAATGGATAGAACTTGGACGTTTCCGGAACATATTTGATTCTTTGAACAATCTATACGATTAACAGTTTATGTTCTATTCTCTCCTTAAATTATATGACTGTATGCAAAATGTATTTTGTAATGTATAATTATCTCTGCTTGGAAGAATATTTAGTAATATCTTAAGGATAGAGACATAATGAAAACATCCATATTATGCGAAAAATATATTTAGCCGCCCTCTCCCAATCTTGAATTCGTAACTGCAATGGAAATGAATTTTCCTACGCCTTCACTAAAATGCCAGTTAATCTGAAAAGGGTATGACTTCTTGTTGACTCTAGACAGGGGTTACAAAGTTAATCACCTTCATAATATTAAAAACAAATGAGAAACTAAAAGTTAAGTTTATGCATGTACAGATCGGCACAGTTTATACAAGTACAGACGCAATTTATACAAGTACAGACTTAACACAAATGAAGTACAGACGCAATTTATACAAGTACAGACGCAATTAATACAACTGAAGTACGGACGCAATTTATACAAGTACAGACGCAATTAACACAAATGAAGTACAGACGCAATTTATACAAGTACAGACGCAATTAATAAAACTGAAGTACGGACGCAATTTATACAAGTACAGACGCAATTAACACAAATGAAGTACAGACGCAATTTATACAAGTACAGACGCAATTAATACAACTGAAGTACGGACGCAATTTATACAAGTACAGACGCAATTAACACAAATGAAGTACAGACGCAATTTATACAAGTACAGACGCAATTAATAAAACTGAAGTACGGACGCAATTTATACAAGTACAGACGCAATTAACACAAATGAAGTACAGACGCAATTTATACAAGTACAGACGCAATTAATACAACTGAAGTACGGACGCAATTTATACAAGTACAGACGCAATTAACACAAATGAAGTACAGACGCAATTAATACAACTGAAGTACGGACGCAATTTATACAAGTACAGACGCAATTGACACAAATGAAGTACAGACGCAATTTATACAAGTACAGATTCAATTAATACAACTGAAGTACAGACGCAATTTATACAAGTACAGACGCAATTACTACAACTGAAGTACAGACGCAATTTATACAAGTGCAAACGCAATTTTTACGCAATTTATACAAGTACAGACGCAATTTATACACACTTTAAACAAGTACATACGCAATTTATACAAGTGTAGACGCAATTTATACAAGTACAGACGCAATTTATACACAATATATACAAGAACAGACGCAATTTGTACACAATTTATACAGGTACAGACACTATTTTTAATAGAACTGACACATCAATTCACATGACACTTAACTCTTAAAAACATGCAAATGTTATGTACGACTACTGCTTGGATTGACAACCGTGTAAAATTAATAAGCATTATATTTAGCTGACAAGGTGCGAATTCAGATTTTGAGTCAACTTATTGTGCAATTAAAGATTTCTTCTAGAAACTTTATAATAATTTTGAAAAAAAAAACGGTAGGGTTCGTAAGTAAGAAAAAAAAGAATAATTGTTTGTTTCATAATATAACAAATGCCGAATTGGGGAGCTATGGGCGCGTAAACCACCATCCCGGTTTAATATCCTATCTGTAGATCAAGGGAGAAATCTACGGAAACCGGTTAGTGTCAGGGTAGAGTTTTATTTTTAAGTCGTTTAACGACTTAGCTCACTTGTTTAAACGACTTAGATAAGTTGTTATAACGACTTAGCATATTTATCTTGTTATAACAACTTAACTAACTTGTTTTAACGACTTAGCTTACTTGTTTAAACAACTAAGCTAACTCGTTAAAACGACTTAGCTAACTTGTTATAACGACCTTGCTAATTTAACTCGTTATAACAACTTAGCTTACTCGTTTAACGATTTAGCTAAGTCGTTTAAACAACTTATCTATCTCGTTAAAACAAGTAAGCTAAGTTGTTATAGCAAGATAAATATGCTAAGTCGTTATAACAACTTAGCTAAGTTGTTTAAACAAGTTATCTAAGTCGTTAAAACAAGTTAGTTAAGTTGTTAAAACAAGTTAGCTAAGTTGTTATAACAAGATAAATATGATAAGTTGTTATAACAAGATGAATATGATTAGTCGTTATAACAACTTAGCTAAGTCGTTAAAACAAGTTAGCTAAGTCGTTTAACGACTTAAAAATAAAACTCTACCCTGACATTAACCGGCTTCCGTAGAAATCCTTACAAAATCAATAAAACCCTTACTTACATGATGTGGCCACAGACCACAATTAATTCCTCTATTAGTTCTTTATAACTTTTTGTCTCATTAAAAAAATTGCACCGATTCTTTTTGTCCAATTTTTTGTGTGTGTCATATATAGTACTAGTCCAAAAATATATCCAAAATTCAGAAAGATTGCTTTCACCCAACATACAAATTTAGCCAATACACATCCATACCCCTATAGGCAAGTCAAGAGATGTTCCGAAAAGTGTAAATATAACCTTTTTGCACCTGGCCTAATCACTCTTTCCTTGTTAAAATCAGTTAAAATAAAACATCCAAAAGTTTATTTCAGCTCTCTTCTTTCATTTCCACCCCAGAAAAGCTAAGAAATGAATGAGAAAGGGAAAGAAAAAAAATAAAGAAAAAATACACTATAATTAAGGGGAACTATATTCGTGAACAACGAAAAGCGGGATCATTAATTGTGGTCTTGGGCCATGTTGGGGTTAAATGATGGTCTCCGATTTTATTTAGCATGGAAACAAATTTGGTTAACATTAAATAATGGAGACAAAAAGGCAAGCAAAACAACAGAATGAGACAATTGGTAAAAATAAAAAAAAGAGTAGAGAAGAAAGTAAATAACTTTTATAGCTGACTATGCGGTGTGGGTTTTGCTCATTGTTGAAGGCCGTACGGTGACATATAGTTGTTAATGTTTGTGTCATTTTTGTATCTTGTGGATAGTTGTCTCATTGGCAATCATACCATCTTCTTTTTTTTTTTTTTTTTTTTATAAAAACCATAATGATAATGCAGAAATCAGGAATAGTTATCAAAAGTACCAGGATTATAATTTTATACGCCAGACGCGCGTTTCGTCTACATAAGACTCATCAGTGACGCTCAGATCAAAATAGTTAAAAAGCCAAACAAATACAAAGTTGAAGAGCATTGAGGACCCAAAATTCCAAAAAGTTGTGCCAAATACGGCTAAGGTAATCTACTCCTGGGGTAAGAAAATCCTTAGTTTGTCGAATAATTCAAAGTTTTGTAAACAGAAAATTTATAAAAATGACCATATAATTGATATTCATATCAACACCGAAGTGCTGACTACTGGGCTGGTGATACCCTCGGGGACGAAACGTCCACCAGCAGTGGCATCGACCCAGTGGTGTAAATAGTTATCAAAAGTACCAGGATTATAATTTTATACGCCAGACGCGCGTTTCGTCTACATAAGACTCATCACCCTCGACAAGACCCTCATATTTTATGCAACTACTATTAGAATAATATGACATTGTTTTTTTACTAATTTCGATTTTTTTGTACTCATTCTTCTATTCATTTATGTATTTATTTTTGGTTATTTACTTCAAAATAATCCACAAGTTAACATATACTAGATAATTGTCTTTGCTCTAACTACTTTATGTCGCGTGCTTAGTGGAAAAGCAACACACTTAGTGGAAAAGCAACACACTTTATTTTTAAACTCTTCAGTTGAAACGAATTTGGAAAACCGTACACGCCTGCACTCACGGCGTGCACACTCTCACAAGACCACCGTCGTTAAAATTCTGTGGATTCGGATTTTGGTTGTACCAATTTTCGTGGTTTGAGGAAAACTGTCATATTCTTGGATATTAAATTTCATGTTTTAAGAAATTCGGCACGCATTCCTTTAGAGTATTTGTAATTCGATTTTTATTTTTGGTAAAACTATACCCACCAAATTAAAAAAAATGATATTCAACTAAAAAAATACGTCCACTCTGTATCTTTTGTCATATTGGCAACATTACTTACTATTCTAACATTTTTTTTTCACAGCTTGTCAGACAATCCAAAGCAAACACTGTGCTAAATATGGATTCAATGTAACAACCTTTCCAAACTATCTTGGACATACTTCGGTGGAAATTGCAGATATAAATTTGGGCACCATACTCGAACAGATTAAATTTTGTACCATAGAACGAACACGGTCTCAGTTAATAGCATGCGCAATACACGTTCCAATTTGCATTGAGGGCAAAAAAATACCACCTTGCTTGGAAGATTGTAAAGGTAAGTCCAGTTAGAAACAACCATCTAACTTTCAGTGGGGGGAGGGTGCTCTAAACAGTATTCTGGTCTATTACGAATGCGAATTTACCCATACCTAATAGTGTTAAATTTTGGAAGATTTGATTTGGGGAAAGGGAGGGGTGCTGCTGAGAATTAGAAATAAGAGAACCGTATTTTGACACACACAAAAATCCTTTTGAATAACGTTAATTCTTATCATTTAATTTTTCAAGGAGAAAGTTGGATGCGCTTGGGCGCTTGGTGCACTGCCGCCTGAATCCGCACAAGTAATAATAACTACTGATCGGTATAAAAAAGCATCTTTGAATACTTACAAAACTAGTTTAGCTCTGCTTCATGTAAATTTTTATATGACCCAGAGTCAGTTCGAAACAGTAAATTCTAACTGATGCAAATAAGAAATATCTGAATTAAGATTTTTGTTCACAGAATTGTATTATTGAACTGATCACAGTCATGTATTTTGAACACACCTACTTAAATGCATGGACTTTCCTTTTTTAATACATATACACCAAGAGAAAAATTACTGATAGAATCGTATAATCTCAAAACGGAGGTTAAAATGTTTAGTAGAGTTGGCATCCGAAGCTCATTGCAAGACGTATTTACGAAACATTCAGTACAAAATTATCAACAATAATTTAAATTTTAACTGTGCAACAGCAATACGTATATGAAGATAAACCTGTTCAAAGCATTCTCTTAATAGACATGTTACGAAAAGGTATATTCACGACGCTGAGGTTGACAAATTACACTTTAAATGCGGGGACTGTGTCAAAACAGAAAAGAGATTACCTATGTATTTCGGCGAGCCCTTGCAAATATGATAGACCTTGCACATAATCTTAAGTATTATAATCTGCTTTATACCTGCTCGTAAATATATATGTACCGGTCATTTTCATATAGTTTTGAAAAACACACAAAGAAGTGTATGTATTTTGATCCAGTTATTTGCCACCTAAATTTTTATCTAACGGAGTTTGTTTTAAAACACATAAACATGATTTTTTTTTTACAATTTTAACTTGAAACATGTTGCATTCTAGTTTAGAAAATTATTACTCCCGGTCACATAGCTTCGAGGGCATATATTTTCTTTCTTTATTTCTTTCCAAGCAACTTTGTCCTAATTCAAAGAGTTTCAGCTCAATTAGTATTTTCTTTATAAGGTGTTTGTGACTGATTGACTATTGGTTGCATCAAGTCCAGTGGCAAATATTTAATGCCTGTTCAGAACGATAAGAGGTTTATGTAAAATATGACTCACTACTCATCAGTTGAACCTTCCTGCAGAATTTCAAAAGCATTACATATTGACTTTGCATTTACACCTTCACACCACCTTATGCAGATATTTTGTATTTTATAAATTCCGGGAAAGTTTTGTTGAAATTCGCCAACCATTTCATAAGAAAATGACAATAAAAAAAATTAACACCGATGACCGAAGGGTCTTTGTACTATTTAAGCTAACGATGCTAGGGGTTTCCTAAAAAAAATTATATAATGGCGTTTTAAAAGACGTGTACCTATTACTACTCTATGGACCTAACAGATTTTTTTTTCAGGGAGAGGGAGGGAGCTAGGGTTAGATTAAGCTGGTTCTCGGCCGACTTCTACACTTTGTTCATAAGTGAAGCGAATACAAGCGGATTCCAGTTTAGGGTTAGATTTGAAAAAAGGCATCAACTAAGAGCTAACCCACTAGCAGAAAGAAGAAAATGTAAAAAAAAATAATTTGCGTATATCAGAGTGGCGGGTATATGTCGAACACGATATAAGGCGTTTCAAAACTTTCAGAGTTATTGGAAGCTGATGGAGACATCCGAGAGAATAAATCAATCAGACTGTAGAGCTTTGTGCGGGATTAGTGGAGTGACACATTAAACTTCAGGAACTGTAATACAACAATAAAACTATTATTTAACTGGCTTACTATGTATATATTATCAATCTAGAATCGAATGAACTTGTATAACTCTCAGCCCCCCTTTTTCTAGCCCACCCACTCTTGCACGCGGACACCTTTCATGTCGTATGATAGCATCAATATCACAAAAGCAATTGTCATAATATTAGGATGTTACATAATGATGTTCTATATAACTGTGATTTGAATTCATCAAGACGCACATGATCTAATTCTTATCTATAGTCAATGTTTTGACACCGTCCCCAAATTTAAAGTGTATTTTGTCAACCTCAGCGTCGAGAATATACCTTTTCGTAACATGCCTATTACTACTAATACAAATATATATACATGTACATGCATCAGAGCAAATATAAATGCAAATCATTTATTATACCTGAAGCAGTGTGCAAATCCTTCTTTTGTCATTTCAGAAGTAATTACGACTTGTAAAGTAAACCAACTGCCAGGATTGCATATGGCTGAAACACTTTGTGGAATTTTCCCATCCAAAGTAACTGCAGGAAACGGTGGCTGTATAAGTATGCCATAGAGTGAAAGGTACGAGGTTTGTATGGAAATTAAACCTTAATATTCTTACAGATTTAGAATACAAGTAACATTATCATCTGTTTAATCAACCTAGTTATTTCTTGTATTTTTTCTCTCTGATTGTTGTAACTTTAATGTAGAAATAAGATGTTTGTACATTTCCATTCTCAATTTTATACTGATTTGATAACCAAAAAAAAAAAGGGCGAAAGATACCGAATGTAAAACCAACATCACTTACAAGTCGCAAAGAAACCGAAGACATCATGACAAAATACGAAAAACAACGGAATAAAACAAACAATTTACAAAACACTACCTTCCATACGGTTTTATTGACAGCGAAGACCGAATCAATATAATGAACATATGACATATTTCAGAACAATCGTAACTACTCGGCCTTTTTCAATAGATGTAGAACGGCCGAGTAGTAAGGATTGACTTAGTGTTAAACATTATAAAATTAGAAACAATTTGTCCAAGTCGACAATTTAAAATTGACTATTATACTATACATGTGCTTTACGATATTTATTTTTGTTGTAGGTCCATATACAGTTTGGGATAATCGCAGCGTTATAGTTGTATTATTATTAAATGCATCAAGACAATATACCAATGCTGCATGTGGTTGATAAAACAAAAATGTTGTATTGTTGATACTATCTGTTTTTAAATTACAGATCTATATGAAATAAGCTTTTATAGAACTTTTGGATGACCATTCAAGATCAACCTGTTAGAATAATGTCTACGATTATAAATATAGACGATTTTGTTTCAAACTTTTGTTCCTTGTTTTAATTATAATTTATTAGATTATGTTGAACTTGTCACATGACCTGTGATGTATGTCATAGTTTTTTGGTAATACAAGTAAGGTAACTGCAGACTGCTAACCTATCGGCATAATAAATTTATAGCAAATGATTCCGCTCAATCTGATGCGGTGGACCGTTTTCAATTTGCTGTGTATTACGTACGTGGGGGACATGCAATGCCCCACATACCGCCAAAGTTATATTTGCTTTTAAAGAGCAACAAACACACATTTATTTCTAAAGCATGTTTATTTCAGAGTCAGATATAATCACAAGACAAATAGGGATTATTATACAAAGGGAACAACTCTCACGACTACACTACAAAACACATACGATCATACATGTATATGCATATCATGTGGGAGCTTTGTATCCGTGTTGAAGCTTTACCTAGAATTTTGAGACGAGGAACAGCTACACGAAACTTCTGTTCCTTTTTTCATTTCCCATTCTTAAAACAATTTTATAATAGCTAGCCCAGTATTAATCAATGTTTTCTCTCTCTCTGATACCTGTATTTTTTTTTTCAATATCAATGTTTTTTTCTCTAATTTGTTGATAATTGGTTCTTCTGAAATTTTTCGTCCTATTTATCGTTGGGCCCTTTGATACTCCAATATCTTACCTTTTTGGGGTTATTGGTCATATTGAAGACCCATCACAGTGGCTTGCTGATATAAGTTTTTCGTTCTTCGGTCTTAGGTGCATAACTATCGAATCTTTAAAACAAAACCGAAATCTCCTTTTTGTATGTACAGTGCAACCTGTGTTATCTGATACACTTGGGGGTCAGAGAAAATGTCGGATTAAGCAGGGTGTCGGAACACTCAGTTTTTTTCTGCAAGGATAGGCATATTTTGGGACCATGAAAATGTGTCGGTTAAAGCAGGATGTTGGAATACTAAGGTGTCAGATTAGGCAGGTTACACTGTATATGTGTTCCAGACCATATGAGTATTTGGACCGTACGCGTATCATTATTTTTAGTTAATTGTTTTATTACATGTATATGGATAAAATGATTAAGCGAACAATTGAAATTAAAATGTGTTTATTTATATATCCATGAATCCTATTTTGGTACTCAAGGTGACACTGACTTCCACAAAGAACGTCATTTTTTTTTTACAGTAACATAATTTGTTCAGGCACGTTGCTTGGCATTATTTTTTTCTTTTTTAAGTTCCTTAATATTCTAAAACGATTGTCCTCCCACTCTAAGTTTACTTCCGATAACTTCAATTTCAATTAGCATACTTGGCGTCAATTTATGAATTACTGACATGCTAAATACAGGCGATTAACAGATTAAATAAACGTGATTTTTTTTATTAGTTATACCATTATTTTGTTTTATTTCAATTACTTTTGAACTTTTTACATTAATTTGAGATATAAGTTATGTTGATCTGTTATATACATTTGTATCTGATAAACGTGACCAACTTCTTAATATAAGTCAGACCGTACGCGTACGGTCCGACCGTATGCGTATTTTGAAAATATACGCAAACGGTCCAGACCGTACGCGTACGGTCCAAATACTCATACGGTCTGGAACATATGCACTGTTTAATGGTAATTTTTGAAGGTGTCCCTGTTCCAAATTAGGAACTATAATTCAATGGTTGTCGGTTGTTGATATATATCTTATTTCTTTTTCGTTCTTTGTTTGTAAGTACATTAATAAGATGTTTAATTTTCTTGTTTGAATTGTTTTACATTTGTCATTTCGGGGTCTTCTATAGCTGACTATGCGGTATGGGTTTTCTAATTAGTGAAAGCTATACAGTCAGTAGTCTATGATCTATGACGTTTGGTCTCTGTATTTATAACGGAGAGTTATCTCAATATCAATCATACCACATCTTGTTTTTATCTACATAAATAAATACTTCTTAACTTCAATATGTTGAAGATTACAAGAAGACAAGTAATAGCTTTTCTAAAAAGCTTGCCGTATTTTAGCTGATTATATTGAGATCAGTGGCTTGTGAGTAGTTTATTTTTATTGGAATATTGCACTTCAAGCAATATGAAAACATAGTGCTTTTTTCTACTAATAAGTCATTTTTGTTGTATTATTGATGGACCCGTGTTATAATGGAAGGAGACTTAATAAAATTGAGAATGGAAATGGGGAATGATATTATAATAAAATGTATTCTGTGTCTATAATCATCTTGATAAAAATAGCATATAAAGTAACCGTACTCTTGAGGATTACTACTTGACAAAATGGACAACAACAGAAGGTAGTGGCGAATCAAGAGGGGGACGTAGAGGGCGTACGCCCCATCCCCCCTCCTTTTTGCTTTTTTTTTTTTTTAAATGATTAATCATACTAGACTATGTGAACTTCGCCATTTCCTGTGTACTCTATTATTTTATTTTATGCGACAATTCTTTACTTAAAAAGATATTTTTCGCCAGTCGCTCAGTCATTTTAAAATTCAAATTACAGTATCACATTGCTTAAGCTGAGGATGACAATCATGACACCTTCAAAGCGACATAGGATTGAGCAAGAACATATTGACTACAATTTCACTATTCCACCAACCAGGAAGTAATACTCTATAGACTATAACACTCTCATGAAAAAAAGTTCCATGGCAAAATTATTTACCTACGAAAACATGTTTAACCCCAAACGCCATTGTCATGATTGATATGGACTATATAAAATTGCTGTTTGGTGTGAACCAAGCTTTGCGTTGAAGACCAAACTACAACCTTTAATAGTTTACTTTTATAGATGGTGACTTGGATAGACAGTTGTCTTTTAAGAACTTACATGTATATGAAATCCAGTAATATCTATCTACAAGATTGAGAACACATTTTTTTGTAGTAAATTTTAAACATATTTAATTCTGTAATATCTGATAATATGTATCAGTTACTTGTGATTTTTCATTTGATGTGTACTCTCTGGTAATGTCAGTATCAGCATGATTAGTTGATTGGTTGAGATGGAAAAATAACTGGGCAGTTGTTATGTGCAGTTACACCACATGTGGATCTTCTTTCACCTTTCATTTATAAAATTGTGCATGATATTTATCACAGAAACGCACCAGTATTTTGGTGAATGAAACATTTTTCATATTAAATTAAAGTCAGAGGTTGAGTTAGAGGGTTTTTCTGGGAGGGCCTGGGACACCCCTTTTGTAGGAAAATTTTTATTGATTTTATAAGGAATCACTGAAGCATGACTCGAGTTTGCCCCTTCTTAGACAGTCAGTGGGCTCCGATTATGAAATTTTCTGGATCCACCACTGAAAGTTTGAGTAAAGTTAGATAACAATTTAATTTATGACAAATTATGTTGAAATTTGCACAGATAATTAATGAAAAATCTAGTAAATTAAGGCACTATTATTAAAAGCTTTCCTTGCTTATTCACAAAGACATATAATATCCTTCATTCTATTCTGATCTGAGTTTTTATTCATACATACATGTGCTGTTCCAAGTTGTCTTCTTTTTTCTGTTTCTTGAGAAGTATTTGTTTTACCTGTTCAGTCACTGTAAAGTGTTACAATTCATATTTAAACGCAACACATAAATAGTGACCAAAAAGGTACGGCTATCACATGAGAGAAGCTAAAAAAAAGTAAAATGTATACATTTTAAACCTTTTTGTGGGACCATGAAAATGTGGTACATGTACATGTATATAGATAGATATGCATAGATAGACCAAAGAACAAATAAGCAAACAAATTCAAAGGAGATGTACATGTAAGATGAAATATGAAAAAAGAGCCATGGCCAGGGGCCCTAAGCTGGACAGCATTTGGTGTTGAACAGGTAAAATGTTTGCATTGACAATAAATAAATATAGCCTTTGTTAGAGGTGACCCAGGTCGCCTTTCTCTATATTAAACATATTTCTGGGCCGGGTTGAAAAATAAATGAAAATGACTTTGAAAAGATCTAATAGAAATACACCAAATTTTGGAGACATCTATTAAAATGTTTGAAATAATAAGAAAGTTGACAAGAACTAAGCTTTTTCAAATAATATACAGACTATTGCAGTCAGCCTATAAAAGACTCTTTGCCTTCTGAAATGTTTGCTTATACACTGTGCTTTCCTATAATGATTTAAAATCAGTGTGATAGTTTTCATGAAGAACACTGAGCGTACAGGTATTATGACAAAATAAATGTTGTGTTACATGTACATGTATCTACCCAAATAAGTAAAATATAAAAATTCTTGACTTCTAAAACCAGTGATTGATCTCCTGATTTACATCTCATCACTCTATGCAGATGATGTGTGAAAAAAACCCCACTGACTTACCAGTATGCTTCTATCCATTGAGTTGATTTATTATTAATTATTTTGCTTTGAATACACCTTATTGCTACAATATAAATATGTATATGTCCGTCATCACAAACTGCACATGTACATGATAACATCACAAATATTCCATGTAAAAATTTGATGTTTTAATACAAAATATATGATGCCACAATGGAAAAGTAATTGTTGTATGACGTTAATGGTTAAAGAGGGACAGATTCTGAGGTCAGCTGGGACAATAAGTGGGGGTGGGGGAGGTGGGCGACTTCTCCAGTCATGCTTCAGTGATTCCCTACATCATCAACCAAATAGTAATGATCATCATGAAAAAATATATTAAGTGTAAGATCTGATGATGTGAATAAATTGAAATCAGACATATCAAATGAAGTTTTCAGTGCTTTTAATACATGTATATCAATGGGCAATCTGATGAGTTAAGCCTTTTTTGACTGATTTTTATAGTTTGTTCATATGATGTACTGTTATACATGTATCACTGTCCAAGATTAGGGGGAGGATCGGAATCCCGCTAACATGTTTTACCCCACCACATTATTTATGTATGTGTCTGTCCAAAGTCAGGAGCCTATAATTCAGTGGTTGTCGTTTGTTAATGTGTTACATATTTGTTTTTCGTTCAATTTTTTTATATGAATCAGGCAGTTGGTTTTCTGGTTTGAATTGTTTTACATGTCATTTCAGGGCCTTTTATAGCTGACTATGTTGTATAAGCTTTGATGATTGTTGAAGGCCGTACGGTGACCTATAGTTGTTAATGTCTGTGTCATTTTGGTCTCTTGTAGACAGTTGTCTCATTGGCAATCATACCACATCTTTTTTTATATAATGACTGCTGATCACCACTGTGTCCTTACTGGGACTATTATGGTCCAATAACCAGTGGCAGATCCAGAAATTTTCATAATGCAGGCCCACCAAATTTCCCAGAATAGGATGTCATGCCCCCTGGCCCCCTTCTAAATCAGCCTCCTGACAACTCCAAAGAATAAATCATCATGTACGAGTACATCAAAGATCATCAAACTGTCTACCCCAACATGCAAACATCTTTTTGGGTACACTGTGTTGCAAGATTTTTGGGGTTCGAAGGATCGTATAAATGATTGCCTTGGGGGTCATTGTCAAAATTATGGAGCTGTGCATTGTAAAACGCTAAATTATATAATTTGCAACAGCTGACACTATAGTATCCTATAGTGCACTGAAACCCTTGCCAATAACAATACCATGATGCTTGGTGTAGGCTTCTTTGCACACATTGCTCACCTTGTAATTTTTGTCATCAATATCGTCGGGTTTGTTTATTTACACCAGAAATCAATGAAGCGAAGAAAGTGCTGAAATAGCCTGGGGTCCTGGCTAATCTTGTCAGTATAGCCAGGCGTGTATCAATGTACTGCCTGTCAATGATTGGTTGATACTAATTTTGTCCTCAATGTTTGTTTTACATCTGTATCCAATTAATTCTTGTTTAACATCAATTAGTAAAAATTAGACTGTAATTATTTGTCTTTATGAATTGATGTATAGTGTTATCATATCTAATTAGTAGTATTATGATAATTAGTAAGCAGAAAAGGGTTAATTCTTATCAGCAATCGCCTGGTGAGAAAGTTAAAAGTTTAAGATTTCACATGTCCAAGGTGTCAATTGGATTCCAATTGTGCTGGTTTACATCAAATATCAAAATTTATGCAAATATTTATTCAGCCTCACTTTAGATTCAGAGTCAACTGGGACTGAATCGATCACATGGTATTTGTTCCACACCTGGCCCTTACGACGCATAGCTAGATTGGGCCGGATCCCAGGCTAAGTGCTGAAAACGAAATTACATCTTCGGTAAATTCCGTGATAATAATATTTTCTAATCAATATGTCCAAGCAATGAAAAATAAATGGTTATTAGTTTTATATATAGAGCATACGTTTTGTGTATTTACTATTAAAAATATAAGCTTTATACGAAGAAATCGAACACAAAAGTATCTCAATCATTTAACCGTTTTAATACTCAGTGTAAAGTGTAAATTATACACATGACTGTTCTATTTTTAGAGAATAGCAATAATACATAAATGTACAGTTTCTTACCAAAAGAGCAACATAATTTCACAATTAAATCATCACATTGTCACATGATTATATAATCTGCACCAAATTGACAGTTTGTCGTGAGTTATCATCATAACTAATCACTATAGCAAATGAACACTTTATCATAATAAGTACCTATAACCTAATATCATGATTTCAATCCGACCCCACTTACGGACGCGTGGAACATATAATGCATGCCACTCATTAATAGCCAATCAGACGTTAAAATGACCTTCATTTCCCCCAGAATCATTCCGGAAGCAGTCACGAAGCAGCCATTAAATAGTATTTATAACCAATGAAATAACAGAAATACCGTAAACAGATTTACCCGAACCTGACGTTTAGCCTCTGACTAATCAGACCGTATCACAAGAGTTTTATGAAAACGGGATGCCTCCCCTGCACGAGGCATTTGTTTTTTTTGCTACTATAAAATTGCCAATGAGACACCTGTCCACAAGAGACCAAAATGACACAGACATTAACAACTATAGGTCACCATACGGCCTTCAACAATGGGCAAAGCCAAAACCGCATAGTCAGCTACAAAAGGGCCCGATAAGACAATGTAAAACAATTCAAACGAGAAAACCAAATGCCTTATTTATATAAAAAAATTAACGACAACCACTGAGTTACAGGCTTGCCGGATGCCAGTTATAAGTAGGCCATATGGGAATGAAATTTAACTTCAAGGGGGTAGGGGATAGGTTATGTTTTTTTTTTTTTTAAATGTTCCAATCGCAAAAAAGTTGATGAAAACGGATATTCTGGTCAAGCAGACGACAAAAAAATGTTCTGAATGTAAAATCCCCACATACCTAATATAGTGTTAAATTTTGAAGAAAAAAAATTAATTTGACTAGCGTCGAAAAAAATATTCTGACTAAGAAAAAAACCATACTCCCCTCCCCCTCCCCACTTTGAAGTTGAAATGATTTACTTCCAAAATACCATGGTAATGTTTAATACCACAAACCTATATATTCACTTTAGTCCCTCCCCTCAGACTTTGTTATACGTGGTTTTTTCTTAATGAACTGGTTACAACGGGTTATGCCTATACCCATTTGATAATTCAGCAGAATTAAAAAAAATATGGACTGAAAATCTGACAGTGGTGTAATATTAAGACAACAAATAATTAACATGTCATAAAGATTGACGTATTACTGTCTATTTCTTTTCTCTCTTTCTCTTAGTCATTTGCGCTCTAATTCCTTTCATTGTATTTCACCTTCTGGTTAGATCATATAACGAAACAATTTATTTAGCACACATATTGCCCTTTTTCAATTGTTATATCTAGTGTACGGTTTGTTTTTGGGTCAACTTTGGAATTTATGAAGTCACGTTTTTTCTTTCACGTGAATTTAACATACAAAAGGTATGGCGCAGTTTTTTTCACGAGCAATCGAATCGAGACCAGACTTAACTGTGTATTTATACCGTGTGACTAAACTGACACAGCACGAGTCTTGCTGCCCGTTATTGAAAAACAATTTGCCTCGAGAAAAAACTATTCCACAACCACAAAAGATAAATGATCGGTGCCTAGACAATGATAAAAAAAACTACTTCTACTCATTAAATTGAGATTGAAATTCACGAAGCAAACAAGAAATGAATTTAAATTCATATTTAAAATATATTATTTGAAAACAGAGTCAGCATTTTTCTGTACTTGTAGTACTGCTTGTGCCAAGTAGAATCACCGTTATAATTTGTTTTCGGGGTAACAAACAGTGAACATTAAAAAAAACAACCAAAAAAGACAACCAAAAAACAAAAAAAACACGCATTGCATTAAAAAAAAAAGTACAAAGAACCATGGTATCTCTGACGATAGAACACATACTTTTAAAATATTGGAACCTCGTAATTATTTATGTATAATAGAGAAAACAGGCTCCCTCTACAGCTGACTATGCGGTATGGGCTTTGCTCATTGGTTTTATTTGGTCTCGTGTGGCAACCATACTCCATATTCTCATTTTTATATCTACAATAACACAATAAAAATTATGAAAAAATGATCATGTCATTATATTTTCTGAAAGGATGGGTACTATAAAATTCTGAAATAGGTACAATTTTCTGCATAACAATATGAATTATTTAAGTCATGCAGTCTTTTGCGTAAATTGCTGTATGTCACATTGTCACAAATATAACATTTAAGCCTCATAAATTGATTAATTCATAGTTGACATACCAGTTTTTTTAATAGCTACTTACTTACTTATCAGTTTAGCTCATTGCTGAATGATGTTTTCATCAAGTCCTCTTGTTCAGCCAAATACACATGATGTTCATGAACATCAAGCAAACCATTTTGACCAGAAACAGAACCACTTAGACCCGCTAAACTGGTTTCCTGTCCTTTTAACTGTTTTACTCTTATACAAATTAGCATTTACAAAGGATTCAAACTAAATACACGTATGTTGCGTATGGAGATCAAGCCTACAAAAACTGCGTATGTTGAAGGTCGTATTATTGCCCAATAGTCTTTTCCATTCGCCTCCTTCAGTCTCTGGAGGGGTAGGTGACTCCTTTGTGATCCTACCCAATCTCTTTTTGTATAAATTTATCTATGCTTTATAAGGTTGCACACACTTAAATCTATGCTCGACTTATGTTTAATTGCTTATGCAATAAAACTTGCCTGATTCTTATAATTTTGTTTTTGATTTGCTACATTTAATTTTCAATAACATTTCATTTGAAGTAAAATGACTGACTTGCAGGCACATTATATTGCATTATCTAGTATTAAGTAGATTTACATTCTATTTATGTCATCGACAGTTTTTGGAATTTATACAACAATCAATGTAAGAAACACTAGATGCATCTGCAAGTACAAGCAAATGTAAAACTAGAGAATTATGGGGTGTTACATTATAAGAAAAATATGGAGTAACTTGAAACAAAGAAAAGAGAAACCGGCTAAGGAACACAGAAGTCAATACCACTCTCTTCCACAACGTTATATATACATAGTTTAACATGTGTCGTTAAAACACCCGACCGACGATATTATAAAGGCAACAGTAGTTTTCCGCTGTTCGAAAGTCATAAATCGAATAAAACAAAAACAAAGCAGGGTTACAAACTCAAATCGATGAAATCACAACTATAAAATGAAACAAAACGAAAAAACAGAAACACTGAAGTGAACAAAAACAAACGATTATGCAACATACATAGAAACGTACTATTTTCCTGACTTGGTACAGGACATTAAAGAAAAAAATGTTGTGTTGATACAAAAAAGAAGATGTGGTATGATTGCCAATGAGATAACTATCCATAAAAGACCAAAATAACACAAACATTAACAATTATAGGTCACCGTACGGCCTTCAACAATGAGCAAAGCCCATACCGCATATAGTCAGCGATAAAAGGCCCCGAGCCTGTTTTTGTTGCTAGCTGAACCTCGCACTTTTATGGCAATGTTAAATCTATCACTAAAAAGACACCACTACATGACAGGAATACAGTACAAATAAATGCAAGAACAATCAAGACAGTGAAATACACAAATAAAAAAATACTATAGTACATTCGACATTCTAACCACAGAATAAAAAGTAAAATCACAAAAATACTGAACTCAGAGGAAAAACTTATTGGAAAGTCCTTAATCACATGGCAAAATCAAAAGACAAAACACATGAAAAAACGAATGGACAAGAACTGTCATATTCCTGACTTGGTAGAGACAGTTTTCAAATGTAGAAAACGGTGGCTTAACCCTGGTTTTAAAGCACTAACCCTCTCGCTTTGATGACAGTCTCATCAAATTCCGTTATATTTACAATAATGCGTGAATTAAACAGACATAATAAATAAAATAGTCAAAATATGGTGCCAGCAGTCATCCTCGTGTAACAATTTTAAAAGGAACAATTTAACAGAATAAAACCGAGCACGTAAATAACTGTATCTGTTTCGTTATCTATTGTCTTATTTATTAGGTTAATGATATCATTGTTTTTTAAATAATAATTCATTGTTAATTTAGTCGTTGCTATTTTTTATTAACGTATGCTTCACTATTTCTTTTATTATCTATATGATCTGTAGATTAGACCCTTAGAAGTCGTAGCGGGTTTACTTCAAATCAAAAAGAAAATTATAAAAAAATGTCAAGGGAAGATTTATAGAATTATTTCATTAAACAACTAAATCAAAGAATTGTAGGAAATCTTAAACATAAGTTATACTCATCTCAATTCAGTATACAAATACTGTAGTCGATTGCCATTGTGTATTTTATAATGCGACATTTAACACATTTGAATTTGAGATTTCCTCTAATGACCCCATGTTTCATGTTAACATGTGACTATTCGTAGAGATATATTCCCTTATACCCGATTTGCATTCGCATTCGTTAATCCAACGTTGCTCGACAAACATGGAAAAAACAATGAAAATTATATTGTTGATGATATTAAACGAAGCAATTCCATGTCTTGGACAGGCTGGTGGCGGTGATGAGGCAAAGACTCTTGTCACTAACCTGTTTTCAAGTTATAGTACTATGGTCCGACCAAACAAGGATTATACGAAACCGATGAACGTTGATCTAGACATGATCCTTGTTGGTATAAATGGTTTAGATGAAGTTGAGGGTAAATTAACAACAACTGGTTACCTGTCTGTTAGATGGACTGACGAATATTTAGTTTGGGACACTGGCGATGTCATGCAACTGTATATTCCTCAAAATAGAATATGGAAACCAGATTTGACACTTAAAAACGGCTTTACAAAATTGACCACACTTGGGTCCGATTTTATCCTAGTCCAGATTATGCAAATGGGACTTGTTTGGTGGCAGCCATTCGAGGTTTTCGAATCCAAATGTTCTATTGACATTACACACTTTCCTTTTGATCAACAAACGTGCGACCTTGTTTTTGTTGTTTGGTCATACTTCATAGATGACGTTAATGTTACTAAAGGTGCGGATGGAATAGAAACAGAAGATATGGAAGAAAGTGCACAATGGAGCATAGTTTCAACTTCTGCAAGAGAGGATAAAGAAGGTACAGAGTCAAAGGTCACATTTACACTTACACTACAACGGAGCTCTGGGTATTATATTTTTAACATTATTATCCCAGTTATTTTTCTAGGACTTCTCAATGTGTTTACTTATGTCCTCCCAGCGGACAGTGGAGAAAAGATGGGTTATGCAATGACGGTTTTCTTATCATTTGCCGTTTTTTTGACAATCGTAAGTTCAGAATTACCCAAATCGTCCGGATCCTATTTCGGATATTATTTGATGGCCTTACTGGGATTTGGAGTAATAACTGTTTGTGTTACGGCACTTGAGCTGCGCATGCATCACAGTCAGCGGAAGGTGCCTGGTTGGGTTGAAAAAATAATGGGATGCTGCTGTTGCTGTTGCAAAGACAACCGCGTCAATGATTTGGGTAACACAAAGAGGAAAAAGGACGTGACCTGGTCCGATTTTACCTCTTTTATAGACTTTTTAATGTTTTGGATTTTGTTTATATCATTTATAGTTTTGACTATTATTGTTATGATCGTTTTGAAGCTAAGGATTAAAATATGATTTTGATTTGTAAAATATTTTCAAACAATTTAGTGAAATCATTTTTTTTCGTTGGTATTTAATTTTGTGGTTTTGCAAAAGTCTGCATATAAGCCTAAGACAAATTTGTAATTTGTTGAATATTTAATTTCGTGATTCACCTGTACTAATGAAATCCACGAAAAGTGGTATCTAACGAATAATAATGAATCCATAGTATTAACTTTGTTGGAAACAAATATGTCCTTGTCCGAAGATTGTAATCGTAATCTTATTAACCTACAATTTTTGTATATTAACTTCGACCTAAATGAATATATTTAATATAGTAGGCGTTTATATAAATCCTAAGGATGTTCTTATACCAGGCAAATATTACTTCAGCCGTATTTGACACAACGTTTTGGATTTTCAGGGTCTCCAAAACTCTTCAACTTTGTACTTGTTTGGTTTTCTATTTATTTTGATCTGAGCGTCACTAATGCGTCTTATATATGTAGACGAAACACGCACCTGGCGTACTAAATTATAAGCCTCGAACCTTTGAAAATTATATAGACATATTTGCAGATAAATGTATTTATCTTGACATTTATCGAACTAATCTTATTAAAATATATCGCATACATACTTCAACTTTAAGAGTATTAATGCGAGTTTATGGATGGATGCGGTGTTAGAGATTCTGAAAAATATTGAGCGCTTGCAGCTGGAGGCAGCTATAAGTTTTACTGGTCTGTCGCAATTTGCAACCAAAGAATCTCTAGTTTATGAAACTAGATATGAATCTTTGAATTTTAAAAGACATGGGCGTAAATTATATTTATTTCATAAAATACATAATAATAATATTCCAGAATATCTTGTGGATTGTTTCTCATGTAATCCTAGAAATCGTTCTTACTTAAGAGAACCGAGTTGTAGATAGGACATATTTTCTTAATAATTTTTCCCTTCCTAAATTGGTGCATGTAATTCATTGCTGTTAGACATATAAAATGCCATTCTATCAATTCCAAATTACAACAATACCATCCGGCGAAATGATCCTTTTTTTTGGTACGTAAATATTAAGTTATTGGAAAAAAGGGAAATATTTTGAATACAAATTTGCAACACAGATGTAGTCCTTTAAAAGCTGATTTATAGACAGTTAATTTAGTAAATGTCCCAAGTTATCAAGATGGATGGATGCCCACTCTGCATACTATTTAGAAATCAGCTCTTTGAAAATGTCCAACACTTAGTTGCTATCTCCATACAACATTTTTTATTTGGGACAGACGAAATCAGTGTTTTAAAAAACAAAATACAATCCATTTCAGAAATATTCATAATTGTATACTTCATCAAAACGGTTGTTTGATTACAATTGCTGTATCTGTAAATATACTTGTATCCAACTGTTACTGTTTAAACAAGATATATTTATTGTAAATATTATTTATTACTGTACCTAAAATAAAAATGAAAACAACACGTTAAATAATTGTATGCGTTCGACGCGCCTTTCTGTATTTCCCTTCATCAGGAACGCTCAAAGCCGAATATTTCAAAACCATAATGTATTTTTGTAATTTTGATTTTTTTGTATCTTGAATTTATTTGGAGATTATGTTAAGTTGTTATAAATTGTATCCAATATTATTATTTTTTTGGACAATAAAGTTGTTAAGCTAAACTAAACATTTTTTAATTTGTCGATGACTTTATGAATTTATACAATGCACGATACATTAAAAGTAGCAAAAATATCAAACTAAAGGCATAAAATACTAGAGAATAAGTGGGTGCTAACATATAAACAATAGAAAACAGTTTGCGATACTTATAAAGCATCGAGTTAAATGGCTTGAAAAATGAAAGAACACACAAGTGAAAGAACACCACCTCTTCCAGTTCAGACCGTTATTTATTTATAGTTTAACAGTTGTCTTTAAAACAATCGAATAACGTTATTATGTTTTTGTTTCGTTATCTATGGTCTAATTCATTAGGTTAATGGTAGAAGTGTTTTAAATGACTTTTTATCGTTATTTAAGTCGTTGCTATGTTCTAATAATGTATGCACTTCTATTTCTTTTATTATCTATACAGATCGAATATACTTGATTCTACTATTAGTAGCGTGTTCAATTACAAAAAAAAAGAACAAAAAAGGAAATGCAAGGGAGGATTTTAGGAAAATATGTTATGAAACACTTTTTGCAAAGAATTGTAGGAAATCTTAACCTGTATATATACTCATCCCAAATGAGTATGGAAATCCTATAGGAGATTGTCATAATAAACCCCATTAAAAAAATAAAAAAGAGATCTCCCTTAATGGCACCATGTAGTATTTCAACATGTGACTGTTAATATATTGACACTGACTTAAACCCGATTCGAATATGCATTCTTTAATCAAACGTTGCTCAGTAGACATGGAAAAAATAATAAGAATTGCACTGTTTATAATATCTTTCGACGCAATTCCTTGTCTTGGACAGGCGGTTGGTGGTGGAGATGCCGGCCTGGCTCTTGTCACGAGCCTATTTTCAAATTATAGTACAATAGTTCGACCAAACAAGGATTATTCGAAACCGATGAACGTTGATCTAGACATGATCCTTGTTGGTATAAATGGCTTAGATGAAGTTGAGGGTAAATTAACAACAACTGGTTATCTGTCCGTTGGATGGACCGACGAATATTTAACCTGGAAAGATGCTGGTGTCATGCAACTGTATATTCCTCAAGATAGAATATGGAAACCAGATTTGACACTTAAAAACGGCTTTACAAAATTGACTACACTTGGGTCCGATTTTATTCTAGCCAAGATTGAGGCTACGGGATTTGTATGGTGGCAGCCGTTCGAGGTTTTTGAATCTAAATGTTCAATTGACATTACACACTTTCCGTTTGATCAACAAACGTGCGACCTTGTTTTTGTTGTTTGGTCATACTTCATAGATGACGTGAATGTTACTAAAGGTACGAACGGAATTGAAATAGAAAATATGGAAGAGAGTGCGCAATGGAGCATAGTTTCAACTTCCGCAAAAGAGGATAAAGAAGGATCAGAGTCAAAGGTCACATTTACACTTACACTACAGCGGAGCTCTGGGTATTATATTTTCAACATTATTATTCCGGTAATATTTCTAGGACTTTTAAATGTGTTTACCTATGTCCTCCCCGCGGACAGTGGAGAAAAGATGGGTTACGCAATGACGGTTTTCTTATCATTCTCCGTTTTTCTGACAATCGTAAGTTCAGAACTACCCAAATCGTCCGGATCTTATTTCGGATATTATTTAATGGCCTTACTAGGATTTGGTGTAATTACAGTTTGTGTTACGGCATTTGAGCTCCGCATGCATCACTGGCAGAGCAGGGTACCAAATTGGGTTAAAACAATTATACGATGTGCATGTTGTTGTTGTTGCTGCGAAGACAACCGTGTCGATGATGTGGAAAATAAAAAGAAAGTAAGGAAGGTGACTTGGCCTGATGTTACCGCTTTTGTAGATTTTGTTATGTTTTGGATTTTGTTTATATCATTTATTGCGTTAACAGGAGTCGTAATGGTTATTTTGAAACTTAGGATTAAAATGTCATTTTGATTTCCTTGGTTTTTTATAATCTTTTCTAAAATGTTAGTTGGTCTACTTTAATAGTTTAGCGAGAGAACAAATATACAACATGTCTAGGCACGAAAATTGCGATGTAATTCCAAATGAACTATCATATATCAATTGGACATGTATATTTTGATATAGTAAACGGACGTTTTTATAATAATATGTATAAACATAGTAGTTTACTGTGGATTCATTATTATTGGTTGAACACAATTTTTGGTGGGTACGGGTGAACAAATTTATATGTCCAACGAGTTACAAATTGTTTATCCGGTTTATGCAGACTTTGACATATCCACGAAAAGATAAGTTTTCAGAAATCAACGAAAATTGGTAACCACGAAAATAAATGAATACACCGTTTACAGTAAAATTGAGAATGGAAATGGGTATTTATCTTAATAAAGAAATTATTTTCTAATAAAAAAAAGTGATTTATGAAACACAAATACCATTGGTTATAATATATAGCAATTCATTGGAAATCAAAAGATTGCCCTGCAACGTTCATTTGAAATGATAAAAGAAAAATATCTTTCAAGTATTTAATGCAGTTTATCTACCAGATATATTAAACATATATTCTTTTGCTATTCTGTGTTTCTTCACGCGTAATCTTTCAGATTAATGGAATTGTACATGATATATAAAATACAATTGAGAATGGAAATGGGAAATGTGTCAAAGAGAAACAACAACCCGACCATAGAACAGTCAATAGCAAAAGGTCACCAATAGGTCTTCAATGCAGCGAGAAATTCCCGCACCTGGGGGCGTCCTTCAGCTGGCCCCTGAATAATTATATATACTAGTTCAGTGATAATGAACGCCATACTAAAATCCAAATTGTATAGAACATAATAGACACTATTCACTTCAAAAAATACTTATCAAGCATAGATCTGGAATAGTAACATACATGTATGTGATACAGGATGTGCTTACGATTCCGGAGCACCTGAGATCATATCAAGTTTGTGGTGGGGTTAGTGTTGCTGAGTCTTTATTTTTTTAAGTTTGTTTTACTGTTATGTGTCTGTCTTTTTCTTTTTAACAATGGCATTTTCAGATTATTTTTTATTTACAAGTTTGACTGTCCCTCTTGTATCGTTTGCCCCTCTTATATACAAGCAACTAAAAGGATAGAATAATAATTTGATCTGTTTACCTGCAATCGTGACAACTTGTAGATGTAAATAAGGAAGGACATAAGGTAGTAAATAATAAATACAACAAATGTTTGCGTTTACATCCGAATAATACTTGAAAAAAACAATAAAGCAGGCACACATCAGGTCTTTTTTAGGAGAAAGATTCGCAATTGTAGATCATTGAAAAGCCGAAAAGAAAGCATCATATATTACAAAGCACATGCAACAATCACATCATAATTATATAGTATTTACATTAATGTTGACGTGTCTCCCAGAAGGTATCACCAGCCCAGTATTCAGCACTTCGGTGTTGACCTGAATATCAATTAAATGATCATTTTTATAAATTTCCGATTACAAAACCATGATTTTTTTAAAACTAAGGTTTTTCTTATCTCTGGAAAAGATTATCTTAGCCGTGTTTGGCATATTTGTTCGAATTTTGGGTCCTCAATCGTCTTCCTCTTTGCACTTGTTTGGCTTTATAACTATTTTGATCTGAGCGTAACTGGTGAGGCTTATGAAGGCAAAACGCGCGTCATATGTATTTAATTATAATTCTGTACCGTTGATAACTATTATATTTAAAATTGCCATAAAAGAGGGAGGTTTGGCATGCCACAAAACCAAGTTCAACCCACCAATGTTTTTTTTGTATCAAAATGTTCTGTACCAAATCAGGAAAATGGCCATTGTTATATTATAGATCGTTTCTGTGTGTGTTACATTTTAATACTGGTTTTCTGTTGTGTCGTAGTTTTCCTCTTATATTTGATGTGTTTCCCTCATTTAGTCTTTGTAACCCGGATTTTTTTCAATCGATTTATGAAATCGAACAGCGGTATACTACTGTTGCCTTTATAGTCATATCATAATCAAGAACACGGTATAATCTTTTGACTGCATTGTTTAACCGTTTAAGAAATTGTGAACAGTGAAATTGAAGACAATTGCTGTGCGGGTGTTTTTTTAATGTTGATTATGATTTATTTGTATTTTTTTTTTATCAAATTGTTCAATTAAAATAATCATTTCAATTTGTTTATATAACCGCATCTTCAATGTTGTAAATACAGAAAATATTTTTTTTTGTCTGACTTTTTCCAATAAAATGACAATTCTAAAGTGTAAACTGATCAAAACTAGAAGATGTGGTATGATTTCCAAATATTTACGCGATAAAATAAAGATCATTACCGTTATTCGACGTTTCAGAATTCAATGCCTTCTGGGAAATATTTTTAAAAGCGTACATCAACATTTTGTGATTGTTTTAGAATGTTCTTATAAATGGACATCCATTCAATGGTGGGACGTTATTTTCATTTTGGTATACGAACAGTGAGATGACTCATAGTCCTTTAGATTCTAAAAAAGCGAATTTATTTACTATATAAATAAGGAGGTATTTTTATTGAGACAACCTTTCACCAAATGGCGTATAAGTTATCAACCATTGGTCAACGTACGGCCTTCAACAATGAGCAAAACCCATACTATATATACAACAAGTATACAATGACCCTGGATGACAAACAGAAAACAATTCAAACGAATAAACTAATAGTCTGATGTATATACATCTAAATGAAAAAACGAACTATGATGTACAGCAACAAATGGCAACCATGATAGTCCGTCGGAAGGGGACAATCAAAGGCCGACCCGTGTTAAGTGAGAGTCATCCGTGATTAGGAGAGAGTAATTTTTCTTGCACGTAAAAGACATCCTTGATGATTTAAAAAATAAAGCAGGTTAATGATGCTATAAGGCAACACTCGCACCCGCAAAGTGGAAGAGGATAAATATAAGTTGCAATAACTTGTTTCACAATCCACTTAAAATAGATATGATTAAATCAAATGGTAACCACTGAATAACTTTTCACCAGTCTCCTTAACTTATTTCATCGTTGATGGATTAACGAATGAGTCTTTAAAATCGGGCATTGTCTCAGTTATCATAAGTTTTAGATGAAAAAAAGTAAAACAAAATAATACTGATTTTCCTACGACAATTCAAATCAGAAATAAAATTGAGAATGGAAATGGGGAATGTGTCAAAGAGACAACAACCCGACCGTAGAAAAAAAAACTACAGCAGAAGGTCACCAACAGGTCTTCAATGTAGCGAGAAATTCCCGCACCCGGAGGCGTCCTTCAGCTTTCCCCTAAACAAATATATACTAGTTCAATGATAATGAACGCCATACTAATTTCCAAATTGTACACAAAAAACTAAAATTAAAAAAATACACGACTAACAAAGGCCAGAGGCTCCTGACTTGGGACAGGCGCAAAAATGCGGCGTGGTTAAACATGTTTGTGAGATCTCAACCCTCCCCCTTTACCTCTAGTCAATGTAGAAAAGTAAACGCATAACAATACGCACATTAAAATTCAGTTCAAGAGAAGTCCGAGTCTGATGTCAGAAGATGTAACCAAAGAAAATAAACCAAAAGACAATAATACATCAATAACAACAGACTACTAGCAGTTAACTGACATGCCAGCTCCAGACTTCAATAAAACTGACTGAAAGATTATGATTTCATCATAAAGTCCGTTTTAAAATGGAAAAACCAAAGGCTCTTAACACCAAACGAATGGAACTGTCATATTAATTGAAAGTATTGTTAAAATCAATCCTAATCTATAATATTAGGATTTTACTAACACATTTAGAGTGATAAGATCCTGATTTTTGTATTTATATAAATATTCATTTCTTTTATCGTCTATTCCAATTTAATATACATGCAGTGGTCACTATCTTATGTAATCACTTATCATAACTCATTTTACAAATGTTTTATATATATTTGGCCAACTTGCTTATATTATGAACAATCAGGTGCAGTTTCCTGAAAACAGGAAAAGTTAACTGGAATACAGCTAATCTAAAGAACAATAAATTGCGGTTTTCAGTAACAAGACATCATAGGATAGGTAATGTTTCTACCTGGAACTATATATAGATGAAGAAATATTAAATCCATTTTCTACAGGTTCATATTTCTAGATAAAATGTTCTTTTGAACATCAATCTTTATATACATGAAAGGATTTTTGTTTACCAGATGTTGACTGATATTTTTCAAAATAATATGAAAGATACTTATTGTTTTAAAAATATGTTGTCATGTTTAAAAACTATCCGGTTTCATTAAATTATCAGAATCACAAAACGGTTTCAATCTGCTTTGAATAAACTTGAAAAATATTGCTACAAATGGCAACTGACTGTAAATACAAATAAAACAAAAATTATAATTTTTCATTCTAGAAATTCTTTTGAGTCAAAATTTTTTTATAAACAAAATCAGTTAACTGAAGTTAAAGAGTATAATTTTCTTGGGAACATTATTGATAATAAAGGAAAATTTAAGAGATCTACACATGAATTATCCAAGAAAGCGCTTAAAGCATTGTTTTCATTAAAAAAAATATATGTCTAATTTTCATCATGTCCTTGTTGATTTATTATGTAAATTATTTAATTCACTAATTAAACCCATAATTTTATATAATAGCGAGATCTGGTTTATGGAAGATTATTACTAAATTTTTAGAGCCATAAGTAGAGCCACTTTGCATGGAACTAACTGTGATATTTTATCATTGACAGATAGATTCAGCTTTGAAAAAGTGCATCATAAATTTTGTAAAACTGTTCTTGGAATTAAAAAAAACTCATGTAATATAGCTGCAAAGTCTGAGTTAGGATGATTTCCACTTGACTCCTTCATTAAAACTCAAGTTTTATAATATTTTTGTAGAATAAACTGCCATGAAATAAACCTACTTGTTAAAGCAGCTTTTGCTGTAAATAAGTCTATGTCTGAAGATGGAATATATACTTGATACACTTTTGCCAAGCATATTTTTAAAGAATTTAATATTGATGAAGAAGAATATGTTGATTTTGATAAACCTTTTAACTTATAAAAAATTCACTCAAAAAAACTTTTAAACATATTGTAAAGGAAAAGTATAATAACGTCACTCTTGACAGTTCAAAACTTTATCTTTATAGTAAATTTAAAAAAGAAATTAAATTCGAGGACTACTTGCACAATCTAAACAATTTTAATAGTCGTCAGCTTTTAACAAAATTACGTGTAAGTGATAATAATTTGGAAATTGAAAAAAGGACGTTATAAAAAAATTCAAAGAAAACACAGACTGTGCAAAGTTTGTAAACTTTTAGATGATGAGGAACACTTTTTCCTTCATTGCCAAATTAACAGTAATGTACGACATTCCCTTATAAATGCAATTAATACCCATTATCCTAATTTTAACCAACTTGACTCAAACTCTAAACTTAAAACTATTCTAGACCCCAATAAAGATATTTTGTCTAGTGCTGTAGACTATATAAAGCAATCTATGGAATTGCGAAAATAAGGTCCACATTGGTCAATTATCATAGATATATATATATATATATATACAAGAGCACACCCGTGATATCGCGGGTCCGTGACTGAATTAAAGTATATAACTATGCGCAAGCCTTATTTTGTATTAGTATTGTTATTTGATAAAGTCATGCCGATTTTAAGATATACGCCTTATTTTTAGTCCAGATTTTTAGTATTCGTAGTGTTAACCTCTTAGAAAGTCTTACTCATTAAAATACTACAATAGGTAACAATTTGACAATTTAGTAGTGTCAATCCTGTGATTATGACCCGTGTATATAGCATATTAATCCTGAATAGACCGTTTGATGGTGCGCCTGTCAGATGCGGAACGTACAGATTAGGTAATAGGTAACAGGTGAATATACTATTGGTATCGGTATCGGACTCGACCCGGAACTTCTTAATTATTGGCAATATTAATTACGTGGAAAACAAAAGGACCTGGAGTGATGTAATTTTTAATCTACACCTTTGTACTATATTTGTTGTATATAAAGTTGAATTCTTTGATTCGTCGGTTTTACGTGATGACGGCTGACAAATTGGACCTCGTCTTTTTAGTATTATAGATATATATAGATATATGTTATTAATATCAACTTCCCTTTTTTAAAACATTTATCATGTATTATGTTTCTTGTCATTTGTGTATACAATGTACTATGTTTGCATTTTAACCCGTCAGGGTTTCATGTGTTTTGCAATAAAGATTATTATTGAAAATTTGAAGATTATAACATAAATGCAAGGGGCATTTGCCTTAGTTTAAAACATTGACACTGTCATAATCTAACAGCTACTATATAATTGTATTAATAACAATTATATACACATTACTTGAAGGAAGTGCGAAATACCTGCTCCCCAGCACGAAACGTCTTAAGGAAGTTTGCTAATTTCAAAATAACAAGCACTTTAAAAGACTGCAAAAATTGGTAGGTATATAAATAGAGAAACTAAAAATCAGTAAACAAATGGGGCCGGGTGATCAATGTGGTTGTTTTCGAGACATAGGCCTTTCAACATTTGGTGGAAAATAATTCTCCCTTGATTTTTCATCAATTAACATTGGCACCTTTTTTGCTTCACAAAAGATTAAAAAAAAATAACAAGAGTTTTATAAAATTTTCAAAGACTACATTTTAACAAATTCTGGAAAGAAAAGTAGGGGATAATGGGCACACTTTTTTAATGCCGCTACATAAATAAAACCAGAGGAATCCGAGTACCTGTCAAAAATTGTAAAACATTAGGAGCGAACTTCATTTAAAGAAAAACTAGTGCGATACATGTGTATGATCTCGTTTTTTTTTTATGTCATAACCGATATTAAGTACAAAATATTATAAAAACATTCCAATAAGCAACAAGCAGTCAAACAAACCATAACAATTACCTTTTGATTAAATTAACAGTTTTTAGATTTCCAAGGTCAAATATTTGATATATACTTAACTTATAACTAGATCAAACTAGTTCAAGCTGTAAAGGATTAATTCTACATGATTAAAAGTGCAGTGATAACTACTAATTTAAATAGAATTCTTTTGTTTCTAACTTTTCTTTATGCTGTACATGCCACACGACTTTCTTTTATGCTTAATTTATTTGTTTTGGTTTTTTTGTTTGGGGGTCATACTTTTATTGACTTTACAAAGAAAGCATATTTATAAATTTCCACTCTCAACGTAGGGGTCCCCGATAAAGCGATACACGAGTCCGAATATGCTAAAAACAATGTTAGTATTCATAATACAACAAATTAAGTAATGCCATGCACATTATAAACATTTATTAACATATATACATATGAAAAGATCATTCATTTTAAGGAAGGCAGTTCATTTCAAAAGAGGTTTGAAAGATACCAGAGGGACAGTCAAATGGACCTAAGTATGGTTCAAATAATATTAATTAAGAACAAGTAGTGCAATTGTACACAATTTTGCATTTAAATACAACATTGTTATAACATTGTAAGATTCAGAAATAAGCAACTCATACAATTTATCAGTATAATAGTTCGTAATAAGATTACACGGTAATCACAATTTATTTTGATCATTGGAAAACGTACAACATACATGTAACTCGTAATGATATTCGTTCCATAGTTGTTTGTCTTTGTTTTAAATGTCTCAAATTCTGTCGTCATGTTCTTACCACAAGAGCGATCCCTTGCAATAGAAGCTGTTATAAATGGATGATGAAATAGAGAATAGAAATAGGGAATGTGTCAAATAATCAATAACCGGACCACATAGTTTAAAACAGCCGAAGGCCACCAATGGGTCATAAGTACACCGCGAAAATCCCAGCGTACACTGAGGCGAACTTCAGCTGCCCCCAAACCAAAATGTGTTCTAGTTCAGTAGAAATAGACGACATAATAAATTCCTAAACAAACAAACATTTAAATGGACTAAAATTTAAAAAAAAAACCTACAAGACTAACAAAGGCAGGAGGCTCCTGACTTGTGATAGGTGCTAAAATGCGGATCTCAACCCTTTATCTCTAGCTAATGCAGATTGAACAAGCATACAACAATAAGCACAATAAAACTCAGTTTCAAAGAGGCCCGTTTCCGATTTCAGAATAGGTAACAAAAGAATCAAAGGTTGATTACAATATTACATAAATTAACAAAAGACTACAAGCAGTTACTTTCATTCTAGCTCCAGACTTCAATTAAACTGATTGGAAAATTATGTCTTCATCATATGAAAATTAAAAACAATCCGTCTCGTTAGAGGTTAAGTACCATGCCATCATATAATGTATGGTTTTAGAATAAGTGTGTTTATTTCCACTATAAAGAACCAACGAGTGAATCAATATATGACATATTTAATGACCTGACAACAATATCGTTTAAGTCTGTTTAAAGGTTTTGTTAGCTTTTGAGGTGAATGCCGACATTTTATTTATATATTTATAGGAGACTGCATAGTATTTCAAAGTTAAATGCATTATTATAAGCACATACCACTGAATAAAAATAAGCAAGAGAATAGCTGTACATATGATATGTATACGTATTACAAGAAATATTTAAGATATACCGCAGAAAATGAAATTCTAATGTAAGCGCTTGTTTGACCATTGTGTAAGTTTTGTAGGACTAAAAACAGAGTACATAAAACGTGTTGATAATCTTTGTAAACGAAGAGGGACGAAAGATACAAGAGGCACAGTCAAACTCATAAATCGGAAATAAACTGACAACATCAAGGCTTAAAATGAAAAAGACAAACAGACGATCAACAGCACACATGACACAACATAGAAAACCAAAAAAGAAACGTACATACAAATGAAAAGCTTTACACTACAGGTCTAGCACAAGTATTTAGCTTATTTCCTTTATTTAATAACAAAAAAGAAAGCTTTATATGAGTAGTCCCAGCGAATATACATACTTTAAAAGTACATGTATTTCTGCTGTTTTGTTGTAACGACACAAGAGTGTGGTCTACGGTGACACCTCGTGATTGACCCTTGACGTGGCATACAATTATACATACCCTAATGAGTGTACAATTCTAGATTGTGTTATTTTGTTATTTGAAACCTTGTGTTGTATGTAAAAGCCTTGCTAAATTCGGTTTGATAAAGATTAAAAGGAGGTATCATTAAGCAGTCAAAAGACAATCAGGGTTTGCCAGCATTGTCGGATTCTGTAGTTTTCATTCGTCTAAAGAATAACACTTTGCAATTAAAATTTTAAAAAATAACACGAAATTCTATGAAAGCATTGTAATGATTTACTTCTTCAGCAATAACCAAACGTGTCTCGCGTATTTTATGTGATAAAAAGCACAAGTAGAATACTTTTAGAAAACACATACTACTGTTATCTATACTAATTATATTAATAAATGAACTTTGTGGAATTGGATGAATATGTATCGTAATCTTGGTGGACTATTGGACCAATACTATTATGGAAAACATATATATCATGATGATCGTCATACAATGATGTCTACTTTTGGACAAACAGAATTAATTTTAGAAGTGAGAAATACTTCTAAAACCGGTCAGACCGGTATACATTTTTAGATCATATGCAATTTGGTCTCATTAACTGACTACTGTTGGACTTAAATGCAATAAATCCGTTTTACTTTGAATGTATTGGTTTCATTTACTCAACCTTTTCGTCAACCTTAACATTCTTATCTCGAAACAAACAATGAATTCTAATGTCTTGCCAAGCAGATTTTTAAACTTTTAATAATGCATTACTAGTATTTGAAATGATATTTAGATCCTTATCGCTAGTACATATCACTTGCACAAAGGTTTAAGGGTAGCTAACATGTATTGAATAAGCTAGTTTTTATGACGTAAAAACAACGTGTGTGCTATCAATATTTCACAGTTTTTGGCAAGTGTGTGATTTAATTGATATGTTTTTTTTTATTTTTTGAAACTTTTTTTTTATTTTTAAAAATAAAGTTTTACCATAGCAACACATACTTATTCAAGTTTTTTTTTTTTTAATTCGACGAATACATTACCTTCATTTGACAAAATGTAGGCGTATTAGTAAGACACCTTTTATGTATTTATGAGTTTTGAACAGCGGTATACTACTGTTGCCTTTATTTAAGGTATAAAACTAATTTTCTCTTGTATCTACTCTTTTCCTAATAATTAGAAGTTTTAACTAAAACAGCAATTTTCAATTTATTTTGTTAGCATTCCAGGAGCACGCCATTGTTACATTCAATGATTTTGATATTTTTGAATTCATCTAACTAAACTGTAATTTATATATAGTTCACAGTGAAAACCGTCAAAAGTCGACAATTTACGACTGTAACAACGAGCTGATGTTGCGATTATATAGACGATTTGTATTTTTCTCTCACTTAAAATAGTTATCAAAGGTACCAGGATTATAATAATTAAATATGCCAAATGCGCATTTCGTCTACAAAAAACTCATCAGTAACGCTCAGATCAAAATAGTTTTATTACAGCCGAACAAGTTCAAATTTGCATTGCATTAGAACACCGCATTGACAGATGTATTATATGATTTTGATGTTTATGAATCGATATTACTCATCTGTCATCTACATAATTACTTTGAGCTTCAATAGACGTTTAGAGCTAATAAAAAATCACTCAGAACACTTCTCTGAATGATAATTATGATATTCAAATTTTTTGAATCAATCTAACCGATCAATCATCCATATATATACATTTGTAGTTGGCTGCGAAAATCAGTTATATTCTCCTTTGAACGTTAGGTCAATCTCATTAGTAACGCCATGTGCCCTTTAGTTTATATCGATACATTTTCATATCACTCGACTCTGCTGAAAAAGGAAATTATCAGTCAGCAAGATGAAAGGAAAATTTCGTATTCGTATTATAACGATAATTAATTTTATATATAGCTGCATAGTATACACCCCGACAGAATGTTTAAAAATGTGAAATGAACTGTGAGTTTTTATCCAGTCGTCCTGGTGAAGGGTATTGAATCGTAGGTCTACATGGTTTAGGTCTTGAGTTCGAATCCATTCATACACTTGATTTTAACTACATTAATTTTGTCTTATTGTGGATTGTATTTTTCGTCAAATTCTTAAAAAAAAACCAAAGAAAATCATGCATAACATAAACTATGGTGAGCTGTAATTATAACGATATAAATTTAAACAATCAACTCTGTGGAAACGATTATGTATCTAAATCTTGGGAATGGACACACTGACTAGCTTTGAGATAACTACTAGTACTCTCAGATCTGTTCGTTGTGTCTTTTTGTGTCGGGATGTATAAGTACCCGGCCACGTCCACTTGTATTTTTGTCTATCTGATGAGTTAAGCCTTTTTCAACTGATTTTTATAGTTCGTTCGTATGGTTCTTATGTTGTACTGTTATACCACTGTCCCATGTTGGGGGAGGGTTGGAATCCCGCTAACATTTTTAACCCCGACACATTATTTATGTAAGTGCCTGTCCCAAGTCAGGAGCCTGTAATTCAGTGGTTGTAGTGTATTTATGTGTTACATATTTGTTTTTCGTTCATTTTTTTTTTATATAAATAAGGCCGTTAGTTTTCTCGTTTGAATTGTTTTACATTGTCTTATCGGGGCCTTTTATAGCTGACTATGCGGTATGGGCTTTGCTCATTGTTGAAGGCCGTACTGTGACCTATAGCTGTTAATGTATGTGTCATTTTGGTCTTTTGTGGATAGTTGGCTCATTGGCAATCATACCACATCTTCTTTTTTATATGACCAATCCTATTTCAAAAAACAAATACATCATACAGAATGTTACGCTGGGTTTTATTTTTGGACCGACAGAAACAAAATGAGTCATTAAAAAAAACCATTTCTTTAACTGGCAAAAACCGGTATACATTTTAAGATCATATGCAATATGACCCCTGAAACTTTTGGCTCAATTAAGACAATAAATTCGTTTACTTTGATTTAATTGGTTTCATATATCCAACCTTTTTTCAACCGAAACAATCTTATCTCGAAACAAAGAATGCACTCTGTTGATATCTTGTCAGGCAGATTTAAACTTTAAGAAAATGAATTAGTGTTACATGTTTGTATTATTTAAAATGATATTTAGAACCTTATCGCTTGAACATATCACTTACACCAAGTTTCAAGGGTCGCTTACATGCATTGAATAAACTAGTTTTTCTGACATTTAACTATTAAAAACCAACGTGTGTACTATCGATATCGGTTTATCAAGATATTCGTAAGAATATGATTAGAACTAAGAGTGGTGTTTGTTTTTTGTTTTTTTTAACTCACCTGGCCCAAAGGGCCAAGTGAGCTTTTCACATCACTTGGCGTCCGTCGTCGTCCGTCGTCCGTCGTCGTGAACTTTTACAAATATCTTCTAATCTGAAACTACTGGACCAAATTTAACCAAAGCATGGCCAAAATCATTATTAGGGTATCTAGTTTAAAAATTGTGTCCGGTGCCCGGCCAATTAACCAAGATGGCCGCCATGCTAAAAATAGAACATAGGGGTAAAATGCAGTTTTTGGCTTATAACTCAAAAACCAAAGCGTTTAGAGAAAATCTGACATGGGTTAAATTGTTTATCAGGTCCAGATCTATCTGCCCTGAAATTTTCAGATGAATTAGACAACCCGTTGTTGGGTTGCTGTCCCTGAATTGGTAATTGTAAGGAAATTTTGCTGTTTTTGGTTATTATCTTGACTATTGATATAGATAGAGATGAACTGTAAACAGCAAAAATGTCCAGCAAAGTAAGATTTAAAAATAATTTTATAAGACCAAAATGTTCAGTTGACCTCTTTAGGAGTTATTGCCCTTTATAGTAAATTTTTAACTATTTTTCGTAACTCTTAGTTGTTTTTTACAAAAATCTTCTTCTCTGAAACTACTGGGCCAAATTAATCCAAACGTGGCCACAATCATCATTGAGGTATCTAGAATAAAAAATGTGTCCGGTGAGGGGGCAAATCAACCAAGATGGCTGCCATATCTAAACATGGAACATATGGCTAAAATGCAGTTTTTGGCTTATAACTCAAAAACCAACGCATTTAGAGCAAATCTGGCAAGAAGTGAAATTGTTAATCAGGTCAAGATCTATCTGCTTTTAAAATTTTCAGATGAATTGGACAACTTGTTGTTAGGTTGCTGCCCCTGAATTGGTAATTTTAAGGAAATTTTAGCGTTTTTTGTTATTATCTTGAATATTACTATAGATAGAGATAAACTGTTAACAGCAATAATCTACAGAAAAGTAAGATCTAAAAATAAGTCAACATGACCAAAATGGTCTAATGACCCCTAAGGACTAAGGAGTTATTGCCCTTTATAGTCAATTTTTAAATAATTTTCATAAAAAAAATTAAATTTTTACTAACATTTTCGACTGAAACTAATGGGCCAATCATAATAGAATTTTCAGTAAAGTAAGATCTACAAACACATTACAATCACAAAAACACAATTTTGTCATGAATTTATCTGTGTCCTCTGTTGAATATGCACATAGACCAATTTTAAATATGTTTGAATTGGTGTTGGTTTTTTTTACCTTGAAACTGCTATGTCCCTCATTATTAAAGTTTTAACTAAAATATCACGTTTTTATTAGATTTATTTTGTAGCAATGAATATTTATATCTCTATAGTTATATGTTAAACTGTAAGAATTTCAGGAAGACACAAATGTAGTTTGACAAAATGGAGATTTTATGATACAGGCCTTTGATGGTGTAAACCATACACCATTCACCATACACCATTCACCATTACACCATTACACCATACACCCTATGCTACTACACCATACATTGTAAATTATTGTATAAAATTAAACTTCAGTTCTAATCAATATTTTGCATAGTTTTAAACTTTTGTAACCACACTTTATATACACGTTACACAATCACACCATTCTTCATACATCCTACACGTTTTTGGGGGAAGTTTACACCATCCAAGGGCTGTACAAAACAATTCTGCTTTGTATCGACGCCTTTCCTAATTATTAAAGTTTGAACTAAACCAAAAATTATTCAATGTATTGTGACGGCGTTCAAGAAATACGCCATTGTTACATCTAGTGATTTTGCATCTATATGCAGTTGGCAGTGAAAAAGTCAAGACGTTTTACAGCTAACAACGCGAGAAAGTTACTCTAATAAATATTGACGTGTTAGGTTGTTTTTTCATATTTTATATTTTTTATATTATACTTCTTTGAAGTTGTAATACACTGGCAGTATTGATTTTCCCCTATTAGTCTTTGTTAATTTTGCACTTTTTTAAAAAAAAATGTGCAGAATTTACCTTTGTTTCGAATAAAAAAATACTTGGCATAAGTAAAGTTTTATCCTGTCGAGTACGATAGAAAAAGTTTCACATAACATTTCATTGCATATAAGGAAATCACTATCATTGGAAGTTAACCAATAAAATGTCTCCCCTTAATTTATCTGCGTAAAAGGTTTAGTCACCATGTAACCTAAAGATTACAAAATATTCTTTAATCCCAAATAAAAAATAATGGTGAAATACCCAAGACACATGTCTATGACAAAGAAATGTTTTACTGCAATAAAGTGTAGGACTAATGACCTACAATTATCAAATTTAAGGGAATATTTTTTTCAACCTTCTTTCGTATACAACCGGATGTGATGTACCATGATTTAGTGGGGGCGCATTTCATTTGCGCCAATTTTAAAAAAAATTAAAACATTGAAACCTTTCATTTGCGCCACAAGGTTATATATCATTTGCGCCAAAAAAAAAACACCTTCATTTGCGCCATTTTACAGGTATGACAGGTAATATAACGGAAAAGTTAAATATTATTTACGATTTATTTTGTTTTTTGTTTGTACATAACTCCCCCTGGATATATGTGTGAGTTCATACTCATGTTTAATACAAAACTGAGAGTCACTATGGTTATAATTATATATATAGTGTTCACATGCCCAGTCCAGTGTGAGGTGTCAAGATGGACATAGTCAAATCTAAGACAAACAGAGGAAAGAATTCTGTGATATTTGATGGCCACATAAAATTATATAGGTTATCAAATGTTTTAAAAAATGGAGACAAATGCTTCAGGTGTACCAACAAAACCTGTAAAGCCAGGATTACGACTGATGCGGACAGCAAAAAAATATAAAAACTTTAAACGAGCACAACCATGGAGTAAACCAGCAGGAAGTAGAATCTCAACAACTCAGAGTCAGAGTAAGGAAAAGACCGTTGCTTATAAATTTTGTGCCAGAACAGACTTGTAACTTTACTATAGTGCTAACAAATGTCTCAATAATGTACTCCAGTGTATAGTGCTTTCTTTTCCTTTTCATCAAGGTTTTAACATTACTTTTATGATTTTACCAAGGTTTTATTCAGGTTTTAACATTACTTGTATGATTTTATCGAGGTTTTAGCATAACTTGTATGATTTTATGATAACTGATTTCTGAGGAATATGTTTCTTCATTATTAAAAGACTTTTTGAAAAATTTTATGGTTTATACTATTATTACCTGTATTTACCTGTACTTACCTGTAATATTGGCACAAATGAAAGATTAAGTTTTTGGCGCAAATGAAATATGGATTGTGGCGCAAATTAAAGATTTTTTGGCGCAAATGAAATGCCAATTGGTGCAAATGAAAAGCACCATTTGGTGGTACATGTATTACACCTGAATGATGTATATAGGGAAAACGAAGTCGGTGATCATATAATTTATTATTCTATATTATTATAACAGAAATGTATGCATCACAACACATTGTTTAAAAACAAATCAATATGAAATTTAAACTTTGATCATATTAAAACAATTTTAACTTGAGTACGGTTTTTTATGTGCGCTCTCTGTACAAGTTTCAACCTTTTTCCAAAGAATTCAATCAAAAATAGTTAAGGAAATGAAAAACAAAATGTATTGTTTTTCAATTTCCAGTAATAGTTCACCGATCTAAATGTGTATGCAAAATTTTACCAAAATATGTGACAAAGCTTATTTACTATATCTTGTCCATAGATACTATAAATCAAATAAGAAAATTCGATGCGTGTATCCGAAATACAATAGATATAAAAAGTAGGTTTGCAATGTTCCTGTGTGTATACATGTAAATAATACACCAATGATGGTAATTCTCTGTAGCTTTTATTGCTATTTTAATATTGTATTTGAAACAAAAACGGTTTTAGAAATTGAAATAGTAAAAATGGCGTATTCAGTCTTATTAAAAATGTTCAAATTGTTTTAATTTTAATACAGTATTAAAGGATATACTTTAAAGTGTTCATACTTTTAACATTAGACCTAACTGTTTTATAGATGGCGCGTTAATTTGTTTGAAATTGTAGGTATACTTTTAAAAAATTGTCGATATTCCTATGGGAACGAGCTGTGCATCCCGACATTGTATACATGAGCTTAACATGTATAGTATGTTTTTGTATATTTTTTTGTGTTCTAGTCATTCTTTTTTTGCCAATGTTCTTTGTTTATATGTCGTTTTGTTTATCGTTGTGAACATATTTGCATGTTTGTATATTTTTTATATTCTATAGATAAAGGAAGATGTGGTGTGAGTGCCAATGAGACAACTCTCCATCAAAATAACAATGTAAAAAGTAAACCATTATAGGTTAAAGTACGGCCTTCAACACGGAGCCTTGGCTCACACCGAACAACAAGCTATAAAGGGCCCCAAAATTATTAGTGTAAAACCATTCAAACGGGAAAACCAACGGTCTAATCTAGTCATTCTTGTTTGCTAATGTTCTTTGTCTATACGTCGTTTTGTTTATCGTTGTGAACACATTTGCTTTTTTGATAGTGAATAAGAGTCTAAAATGATGTTCCAACTGCTGTACACCTATTTTTGACATTTTTACCTATTGTGTCTGTTTGTTTTATGCAATTATCTTTTTCAATATAATGACATTTGTTTGCGACTGTCATACAAGTGAAAGATTTAGCCAGCTGAAACTATAGGTTTAAAAGCAAAATTACAAAAAATAATGAACTCCGAGGAAATTCAAAAAGAAAAGTCCCAATCAAATGGCAAAATCAAAGCTCAAATACATCAAACGAAAAGATAAGAACTGTCATATTCCTAACATTGTTGATGCATTTTCTTTTGTCGAAAATTGTTTTAAACCTTGTTTCATAGCTAGCTAAACCTCACACTTGTTTAATCCACCATTTTTCTGCATACTAAAATGCCCATTTGTTGGATTTGGTTATGTGTTTATTTTACCATTTGCTAAGGGACTTTCCATTTGAAATTGTTCTGTTTCGAAACTTTTGCTATTTTACATTTTATGTACAATTTTCGATAGAAAGGTGTAACATAATGGATTTTGACAACTTTAATATCAATTTCTCTATCTCGAAGCATTATAAAGATATTTGTTCCAAAAGCAAAAAAAATCTTCTTAAACTTAAATATTTTAGTAAAAAAAATACATTTTGAATTATTAACAAAACGCATTTACTAAGGAATCAAAATGATAAACATGCGCGGATTGAGACATCTTAAAGGGTGGAGTTTCTCATCCTTGAAACATCGTGAAGCATTCACATTCTTAAAAAAAAAAGTGGTTTCAACCCCTGGTATCACCTTTCGAACCGCCAATATTAAAACCATCGACCATCGATAGGAAAACTGACAATCCTAGTCAATTAAGATTAGAGTCGAGTGCACCAGTACGAGCGGGGTTCGAAATCATAACCACAGTGTTGACTGGCTAGTGGTTACGGTAGTAGAACTACTTAGAACACTTGTCAAATGATACCCCGACAAGAATAACGTACCTTGTATTCTTAGTGTACGAAACAAATATAACGGGTAGAAATAAAGTGATAGGCTCTTTGAAATAGCATCTAGTATGTAACATAATGTAAATTTAAAGCTACTCATGCATCACACTGCATTCTATGTTTGAAAATCATCGTCTAAAAAAAGTTCAACTGAAATAAGCGTCATCATATATTAGCGCAGATACAAATGAACTAAGAAAAAAAACAAACATGAGTGTATTTGTTTTGGAGTTTAGTATAATGTCCATCTCCAATGAATTAGAACACATTTTGTAAAGGGGACAGCTGAACCCCGCTTCCGGGTGTTGGATTTTCTTGCTGTATGGAAGATCCATTGGTGACCTTCGGCTTTTTGTTGCCTGTCGTTGTGTTGTTGTCTCTTTGACATATTCCCAATTTCCATTCTCAATTTTTTAAGATGAGGTAGTGGTATCATACCATACAAAAGGGAAACAACAGTAACCACATTCATACTGTTAATGCTACATTAGTAGCTAAACAGCTACTAAAGTGAACATATTCTCTGAACAGTAACTTATAAAGAATATCGTTCCAAATCAAAACTTCAAATGTAAAACAAAGACATTTTGGTGAGTTAGTAATAAAAAGTATTTAATTGGTCTTCTAGAACATATTTTACATTTAGGTATATACCACCGGGGTTAAATGAATAACAGATAAGTTGGTGGAGTCTACAAATGAAGAACCAGTTATATTCGGTGTTTCGCAAACAAAAAACATGTTATAAAACTAGGTTCAATCCACCATTTTTTTACATTTGAAAATGCCTGAACCAAGTCAGAAATATGATAGTTGTTGTCAATTCGTTTGATGTGTTTTCATGGTGAACAATAAAACTAAATGAAGTACAAAAGAAGGGTATGTGGATAATTACTTTTAAACCCAAAGATAAAAAAGCATAAAAATTTCGGATGGAAAAAAAGAGTTTCGATAAAAATCAAAAAAGGATTGGCGTTCAAAAGAAATTATGAGATTGTAAGGCATTAGAATAAAATATGAGCATAGTTAGGATTGCCAACATCTATTCATACATATAGATTGTTTAGTCTAAGGTGCATGATTTTTTTATTAGTTCTGAGTGCCTATAACTAGCTGTCGAAAACTACCAGTACTCTCAAATCAGTTCTTAGTGTCTTTTTGTTGTTGTATTATACAAGAACACAGCCACGTACATTCTGTGTTTTTGTTAGATATATTTCTACGTTGTATCCATCTGATGAGTTAAGCCTTTTTAAACTGATTTTTATAGTTCGTTCTTATGTCGAACTGTTACACCACTGTCCAGGGTTAGAAGTTCCACTATCATGTTAAACCCTGTCACATTATGTATGTATGTGCCTATCCCAAGTCAGGAGCCTACGTATATAGTGGTTGTCGTTTGTTGGTGTTCACCATATTTTATTTGTTATACAAAAATTAGGCCGTTAGTTATCTCGTTTGAATTGTTTTACATTTGTCATTTCGGGGCCGTTTATAGTTGACTATGCGGTATTGGTTTTTCTCATTGTTGAAGGTCGTACGGTGACGTATAGCAGTTCATTTATGTGTCATTTGGTCACTTCTGGAGAGGTGTCTAATCGGCAATCATATCATATCTTCTTAAAAACTTAAAGCTTGGCACAATATATTGGTGTGCTGACCTCCAGATTTGTTCTAAAGACGGTTAATGTGTAACATTATCAATGACTTACTTTTAGTTTCTCATTTTATAGAAATTTGGACTTTTGACAAAGTGTTTCATAAAAATATAAGATGAAGTAATAAATTGTTAACCACCCAGTGGCAAATGTTTCATATTTTTTCAGTACGATAAAACTTTAAGTTTTATCCTCTTTAATGAATTCTAAAAAATGAAATTAAAATCAGTGGTTTATATATTCAAAATATTAGATCTGTTAGGGTATATTTCTAAAAGTAAATAACTAGATGCAAGCCTATATATATTAATAAATTAGAGTTATGCCGCTTTTGTCAGTGCTTTCAAACAAACTTCTCTAGAGTGATGTCTTGTTTCGCTGTAAAACTGTAAAATTTGAGTTATGCCGCTTTCGTGAGTTCTTTTAGTGAGTTCATAACACCTTCTCTTGGTTATTCTGCTAGCTAAGGTGTCTTGTTTCGCTGTTATATTTTCGTAAATGTGGTGAATATTGCTTCAGTTACCCCTCAGATGTTTTGCTGAATAAAAATCCATGTCTCCGTGTCGCTTCTATGAAAAAAAACCGTATATATATATATATATATATATATATAAAAGTCTATAAAAAGGACCAACCAGCAAATTTACTATGTACCGGATCGTCTAGAATAGGCGATACTATGCAGATAAGGAAAAAATTATATCAGTCTAAAGATTTGCACAACGGTACCGTTGTGCAAATCTTTAGACTGATATATATATATATACATATATATATATATATACGAGTCTAAATTGAAAACTACGTTCAAACCTATATATATATATATAAAGATGACGTACAGCACCTAGTTTTCACATAACAGAATAGAGATAACATTTAGAAGAAGGTGTATTTTCTGCTTTGCTTTTACTTAGAAAAGAAAATTGAAATAGTGAGACGAATTTCGGTTCGGGAATTTGTGTAATGAGCAAATATTATGCACAGAATCAAGCTAGGGGTCTTATTGTTTTCAAACAAAGAAGGTGCGGCACCATGTGTGTATTAAGGATTTCTTTAAACCAAAAAGTGTTGAAATTACAAATTTTGATAGTTGTTTTTTTCTACGGACTTTTTTTATAATTATATAATAGTACTAGAACACACCCGTGATATCACGGGTCCGTGACTGAATTTAAAGTATATAACTATGCGCAAGCCTTATTTAAGTATTAGTATTGTCATCTGATAAAGTCATGCCGATGAGAGATCGGTTTTTAATAAGATTGGCCGATTATAAGATACACAGTTTTTCATTGCTTTCAAATCTTTCTGTTTGAACCCGTCTAACTGAATTCGCTGTTTTACGTCATGTCCACTAACAAATTGAAAACTGTACCCATACGCCTTATTTTTAGTCCAGATTTGTAGTATTCGTATTGTTATCTTAGAAAGTCATACTGATTAAAATACTACAATAGGTAACAATTTGACAATTAGTAGTGCCAACCCTGTGATTATGACCCGTGTATATAGCATATTAATCCTTTTAATACACCCTTTGGTGGTGCGCCTGTCAGATGCGGAACGTACAGATAAGGTAATAGGTAACAGGTTAATATACTATTGGTATCGGTATCGGACTCGGTCAGGAACTTCTTAATTATTGGCAATATTATTACGTGGAAAACAAAAGGGCCTGGAGTGGTGTAATTTTTAATCTGCACCATTGTACTATATTAGTTATATATAAAGTTGAATTCTGTGATTTGTCGTTTTTACGTGATGACGGCTGACAAATTGGACCTCGTAATTTTAGTATTATAGATAAAACTTTTTTTTAAATGCTACCATTGTCGCTACCATTGTCGATAGAGAGCAGGATAATGCCGTTTACAAGGCAGCACTCGACCCCGCAAAGTGGTAAGGGATTAAATTAAGTTTGAATAACTTGTTTCCCAATCCACTATGAATAAATATGTTCATAAGAAGAGTATATCGTTTCAAGGTGTGAAATCAGTTTATATTTTGTTGGAAAGTACACTCAAAATATTAAAAGCCAACCCCTTAAAACCTGTCATCTTCTTTTATATATATAATATCATTTACTTTAACAGCAAAATGTATATTTTGGAATTATGTACTGTTTCTTGGGAATGTAGTTCCACGCAATCGTTGTTGTAACATCTGAGCTGTCGTCACCTGTGAAATTTCAGAATTGTACCAGTTCATATCACACATTACTATTTTTATCTGATACGCAGAATAATTGTCTTTGCAGTCTCTGTTGTAAACAGCTATATAACCTACGTCATTTTCAGAATTGTACTAGGGGTCTTTGTGTTCGGTTTCGGCTTTTTTTTTATTGTATACATTTCAGGATTGTAATAGTTCAATCAGAACAGATTGACGTTATTCAGGTTACATCATAAACATTCTGATGAAGGATATTTGTTATCAGAAACATTTAATATTTGTTCACTTTGTGATTTTGTACCCTTTTAGACTTGTTATATATTTTGGGTATTTGTATGAACGACTATTTTAGTCTGATTTTGTCAGATTGCAAAAACTGATACATAAATCAATGTCATTGCATGTGACAAAGACAGCGTGTTATTTTTATTGAAATCATCATGTTCTCTAACATGTCATTCGCGTTGTAAAACTGGGTGCGTGTGTCTATATTGTTGATTAATGTCTTCAATCTATAATTGTTATTGCTTTTTAAGGGTATAAGGAATTTATTGATGTTACTATGTTGGTTTTTTTTTATATAATCGTACTGTATCCAGTGACATTAATGCTTTACAGCTTGTTGTGAAAGTGCCCAAGGTTACCAGCATATGTAACAAGGTTTGACCTTTTATGTAACAAGTTTTTTTCTTATAAATAACAAGGTTGACCTTATATATAACAGTATGACCTTTGTAATGAGGTTTGTCCTGCCATTACTAGGAAAAAAGTTTAGTGTGAAGATCCTGAACAACTAGCGTAACAGTATGACCTTAATGAGGACAAGATGTGTTCGCCCTGTCATTACTAGAAAGGTCTGATTTGTAGAACCTTGCGTGTAATTTTTTTCAATGTGAACAGTTTTATTAAGGCAGATATTATGAAATAAATTTCTATCATTGATATATATAGATTCTTACATTGATACCAGTGGATTATCGGATTTATCCAATCGAGATAGTTAAATTATCAATTTTAAAGTCCGAGCCGCCTCGGCGAGGACTTTAAAATTTATAATTTAACTATCGAGATTGGATAAATCCGATAATCCACGAGTAACTATGTAAGAATCTGTTTCTCTAATGTTTAAAAGACATTTCTTTTTTTGTTAACCGAAAATCCCCTTCGAGTGCCTTTCACATTGCACGAAGTTGTCAATTTCATTAACACCTGTTATCGTATTTTGATTCATTCAGTTAGCTAAAAAGGTCATGACCCTCAAAATCATCCAATGATCTTTTGAGATCACCAGCAACCACACGTTGATTAAATTTTTTTATACAATGGGTTCGGAAAGGGATAAATTTCTATAGAGTTAGAGAAAATTTGTTATACCTTCGATACTCAAGAACAGGGTTAAAAGTAGTATGACCTTAATGTTGATACGGCTACATGTGAAGTTTGTCCTGTCGTTACGGTTAAAAGTAGTATGACCTTAATGTTGATACGGCTACATGTGAAGTTTGTCCTGTCGTTACGGTTAAAAGTAGTATGACCTTAATGTTGATACGGCTACATGTGAAGTTTGTCCTGTCGTTACGGTTAAAAGTAGTATGACCTTAATGTTGATACGGCTACATGTGAAGTTTGTCCTGTCGTTACGGTTAAAAGTAGTATGACCTTAATGTTGATACGGCTACATGTGAAGTTTGTCCTGTCGTTACGGTTAAAAGTAGTATGACCTTAATGTTGATACGGCTACATGTGAAGTTTGTCCTGTCGTTACGGTTAAAAGTAGTATGACCTTAATGTTGATACGGCTACATGTGAAGTTTGTCCTGTCGTTACGGTTAAAAGTAGTATGACCTTAATGTTGATACGGCTACATGTGAAGTTTGTCCTGTCGTTACGGTTAAAAGTAGTATGACCTTAATGTTGATACGGCTACATGTGAAGTTTGTCCTGTCGTTACGGTTAAAAGTAGTATGACCTTAATGTTGATACGGCTACATGTGAAGTTTGTCCTGTCGTTACGGTTAAAAGTAGTATGACCTTAATGTTGATACGGCTACATGTGAAGTTTGTCCTGTCGTTACGGTTAAAAGTAGTATGACCTTAATGTTGATACGGCTACATGTGAAGTTTGTCCTGTCGTTACACAGAGTTTGATGTGAAGACCCCCAACGAGAATATCGTAACATTTTTCTTGAACAGTTATATGATGGATCGATATTATAAAATGATTAATTAATATATAATTGTTATCTCCGATACTACATAAAATGGTTTAAAATTAGTAAGACTTGCCCTTAATTGGGATAAGGTTTGTTTGTCCTGTCATTTCTAGCGAAAACTACAGAGTTTGAATTGGTATCAAGACCCCCAACGATTCTCGTAACATTTTTCTTAAACAGTTTTTTTAAGGATCGATAATGTAAAATATTTAATATATAATTGTTCTCTAGATTACGTTGGGCAGTCGGCAAATATATATTTGGTTATTGTATTAATATTATGTATTATAGTGAGATTTATGGTATAAATTGCAATGAGATTACATCAGTAAAGTGTGTACTGTAAAATATTTAATATATAATTGTTCATCTCCGACATAAATTGTTTGAAATTAGTATGACTTTTCCTTAATGCGGAAAAGTTTTGTTTGTCCTGTCAGTTCTAGCAAAAACACTAAATTTGGTTTGAAGATCCCCAACAATTCTTGTGTCATTTTTTCATGAACAGTTTTTATTGAGGGCCGATATTTGAAAATGGTTCTATCATTTTTTCCCACCTCCAATACTAAATAAAATGGTTGGAAAGTAGAATGACCTTTATCTGGATAAAGTTTGTTTCCATGGCATTATTAGAAAACTCACAAAGTTTGATTTGAAGACTCCTAACGATTCGCGTGACATCTTTTCTCTATCTGGCTCTTACGCCAAAAAGGTTCACATTGTGGCTCGCGGCTGATATTTTACGTTATCAAAGTGTAGATTATTTATACTATTTAACTACATGTATCTAGTGATAAAGAAGTTTCCAAAGCTGTGAAATAGGCATTAACATACGATATTAACTTAGCTGTATTTGGCAAAACTTATAGGAATTTTGGTTCTCAATGCTCTTCAACTTCGTACTTTATTTGGCATTTTTAACTTTTTTGGATTCGAGCGTCACTGATGAGTCTTTTGTAGACGAAACGCGCGTATGGCGTATATACTAAATTTAGTCCTGACGTTCTTCTTTAGCTTTGGGTACAAAGCCATGTTCTAATTCGAATAGAACATGGGCTGCACGTGATTGACGTCACAATTGAAATTGCAACGTCAGATAAATTTTGAACAACGCCAGAGATCAAAATGGACATTGTTTATGGTATTACTCGCTAGTAAATTAAATAAAAACATTCTAAAAGTAAGTTAAAATGTTTTTGTTCTTTTTTTGTTGATAAACTGTTGATTTTTCTATAACGTTTTGTACAAAAGTTCAAAATATTCCTATTAGAATCGAAATAATTCTATCATGCCATGCTCTATGCTCATTTTAACATAAGTAGGCATTATATTTGTAAACATTTAATACCTCGCTATCGCATTCAAATAAAAAAAAATCCATCTCTGTCAACATATTATTTTTCGTTTATCGAGAAATTGCACTTTTAGCCAACATTCAAAGGTACATTGAACCCCATAACAACTGTCATATATGATTTTATATTGTGATGTTATTATAACGTTTACACAAATAATATCGTTTTTTTATCATATAAATGAATGTAAATGAGAGTCTTTTATATGATATGTCACTTGTATATGTTCAAACATAAAAGTAGCTTCAAATCTGTCTTTCGGATTGTCAATATGTCAGCGGCAGATCTTTTGAGAATTTTAACAGTACACCGTTTCGAATCCATTTTTTTTTAATTGTTGACAACATTTACGAGGGTCGGACGACCACAAACTCATAATGAAATTGCAAAAAATAACGAAAATAGAACAAAAGACAATCACAAATATACAAAACATAGTTTAGAAAACTAAAGACGAAATACAAACAGCACGAACCCTATCAAAAACCGGGAGTGGACTTTGGCGCTCTAAAAGTATAAGCATATAGCGCATGTCGTGTTGCTGATGTTATTACAGACCCTATGATATTTGTTTAATTCGTAAACTGAAGACTGAATTTGTTGTTATGACTATTGGACAATATTCGTCTCTATATGTTTAACAGATATTCCATAACAATAAACCAACTCGTGATAGCGTTTGTAAAATTTTCAAAGGGATGATTTCAACTTTACCACTATGAATGAACCCTTTGGTGAATAGCTGTCATATGTGAGCAGCAGCCCTCTATTATGAAATCATGATATATAATAAAACATCGTATCAACTGGGAAATATATATCCCATATGTAATTATATAATTTACTTTCAAATCCTTTTTTAAAAAGCAACCATTTAACTTTTAAAAAAACAAAGGGTTGGGGAGTCTTAAGTCGAAATTTATTTATTTTTCAACACTGTCTATTTAAAAAAAAAAAATTACACTTTATTAAATGTATGCGGGAAATCTGCATTCAGAATATATATTTTTGTCATCTGCTTGACCAGAATAATTCTTTTCATAAAATTGGGGATCAAACTAATTTTTTTTTAAATTTTGGTTCCATGCTTCATTCACTGATACCTAACATATAATTAGTTATTCACATGCAATTAATATTATTTTGGGTAAAGCCGTTACGGTAGATTATTCATATACATTTGTATCCGCCTACGGTATCAACACCATTTCTCTTTTCACAAAAGTATTAATTCAGACAAAAATCCCTGCATGTACTTGCTAAAGCAAAGAAATATTGCGTTTATTGCTTTTTTCCACCTCAAAATCAAAGTGAGATCATCATTTCTGAGTAAATGCTATGTTTAAAAAAAACTTATGTTTCGGACCATATGAGTATTTGGACCATACGCTTATGGTCATGACCGGTCCGACCATACGCGTATGGTCCGACCGTACGCGCATGGTCTGACCATATGAGTATAATACTCGTTTGGTTATTAACGGGCCGGACCATATGAGTATTTGGACCATATAGGTATTTTTTTTCAAATTACATTATAAACGTATCAATACAAAAATTATCTAAAAAAGCAATGATGGTTTCATGACAATGTATGAATTTTATAATTCAAAGACTACGAAAAAATTAAATAGTGATGCCCTAGTTAGTTTTCCTTGCTAATTACATTCTTGCATGTAGGCTTGAGGTGACAGTTACGTCCACACGGTATCATAGCTTTTTTGCATTTACTAGTCCTTGTTGTGCACGATCCTTTTCATTTACATCTTTTGTTTGCGAATGAAAAGTTGGCCTTTTTGCAGATGCGTACAGTGATACCGAGGTCTTGTGCCATTTCGATATACATGCATCTACGATGTTTTAAGAAGCTCTAGATCTCAAGTACCGTACCACGACTTCAATACACCATATTCACAAGACAACTTAAATAAAATGTGTTACTTTCAATCGACTTCTTGTGTAACAGTACATTAATTTTTTTTTGGAAATATTTCTTTAAGTCGACATATTGCCATTCACTCGTTATAACAAATCCGGGTAATAACCATTGGTAATGAACATCGGCAATGACCATTGGTATAAAATGTGTTTATTATAGTTTTGACAAGTAAACAAAATTAACTATTTGAAACTTCTAGGTTTTTTTAGCTAATCTTTTTGTTATGATTATATAAATTAGTATAAAATTACCTATATGATAGCGTCTTTTTATTGAACAGTCAATACCATATGAAGAGTTGAGAGATATTTAAAGTAAACTGTAACAGAGTGTTTAAAATTACCCCGACCATACGCGTACGGTCGGTCCATACGCGTATGGTAGGACCATATGAGTATATACCCATATGGTCATGACATGACCATACGCGTATGGTCCAAATACTCATATGGTCCGGAACATACACATAGGATATAGAAAATACCTTAATTGTCCTAATCAGAATCGAAATAATTGATGCAAGCTATATTATCACTCGGGTAAAAATAATCACGAATATAATGCCAACCCATGTTAAAACTACAATAAAGTATAGCTTGCATCGAATAATATTAATTTTTTTAACTGAATTTATATGTGCGTATTGTTATACGTTTACTTTTCTACATTGACTAGAGGTACAAATGTATAGGGGGAGGGGGAGATCTCACATACATTTGTACATGTTTAACCCCGCCACATTCTTGCGCCTGTCCCAAGTCAGCAGCCTCTGGCCTTTGTTAGTCTTGTATTATTTTTAATTTTAGTTTCTTATGTACACTTTGGAGTTTAGTATGGCGTTCATTATCAATGAACTAGTATATATATATTTGTTATGGGGCCAGCTGGAGGACGCATGCGGGTGCGGGAATTTCCCGCTGCATTGAAGACCTTTTGGTGACCTTCTGTTGTAGTTTGTTCTATGGTCGGGTTGTTGTCTCTTTGACACATTCTCCATTTTTAATTTTATGGTGACGTCCATAAATTGTTCCAAAGAATGACATCGACTAACTTTAACCTTTGGAACCCTTTATGCAATAGCTTTCACTTAAGTGGTAACCTTTAGACAGATAAATAATGACAGAAAACGAAAGCCCATACCATTGGTTATAGTATCATCTTGGAGAAATATAGGCTCTATATGTAGGCGCTGCTGGAATTTAGCTTCACCTTTTGGTCCAATGCTTAACTATTGCTTTCATAGCTGTTTGTAGAGTTCAAATTGACTCTACCTACCGTATCATAGAGAAATGGCTTACTGTTCGTGTTCGTGTACTGCAAATGTTTTCAAATATATAATAAGAAGATGTGGTATGGTTGTCAATCATCATGAGTCAATGCTTCACCAAAACCGGGGTAATCTCGTGTGCTCCGGAGGGATAAGTATTTTATGTAGTTCAAGATTGCATGTTACATGTAGTTACGTAAACGTGTCACTGTTTTTGATATTCTGTAGTCGTTGATGTTTGCATGTTGTGCCGACTATTATGTTATTTGTGTGTCCGTTTCTCTGGTACAAATGTGTTTGTGTTGTTTATCTGTCATGTAGTGTTTTAGAAATTACTTTCCAATATTTTCATAAAGCTGGAGGTTAAGTATGCAATTAAACCAGGTTCAACTCACCGTTTTTTCTTAAAACGTCCTGTACCAAGGCTGGAATATGACAGTTGTTATTAAATAGTTCGTTTCTAAGTGTGTTGACGTTTGTATTTGTCTCACTTTGGTTTTCCTGTTGTTAATTTGTTAGTAAACGGATTCTTTTTAAACGGAATGCGGATATAATTTTACGATTTAAACAAAATGTACAATTGATTTTTTTATTAACAAAATATAATATTATTTACAGTTACACATTCACAGACCATTCATACAATATTCAACCAACAAATTTTAATTACAAATACTTACAAAACAAAAACTTAACAAATTGAAACAAGTATCCTTATTTTATATTAGTATGTAAATTAAAATACTGTCAATGGCTACATTCTTATGAAGTGACTGAACCTGAAATAAAGATAAAACGGTGAGCAAAAATATCTATGACGACCACTTTCGACCATTTTATTTTCCATTTCCAAAAGGCGTGTCTAAAGCGTTGACACCACCACTGATTGACCAGGTAGCAGACGACCGGTTTGATGACAAGGTTACCTGTGACGTCTTTCTTTGAGTCGGATCATTCTTTTTCAGTGGACCAATGAAAGAAAGAATAACAGGGAGTACAAACACACTATGCAAAAACGCAAATGTTATTACTAAAAACATGACCTTGAAAAATGATCTGAAAACAAATGATCTTGAAAAGATAAGCGTGCATATTCCAATAACCGATGAAAATGCACAGTTGAATACTGGTCCGCCAGCTCGTACCAATGATGCATTTGTTTTTGAATTTCGGTCTGTTCCCTCAACTGTCATAAATGCGTGACATATGTGCGCACTGAAATCGACAGAAAAGCCTACACTCATAATAACGTGGATCATAGTGATGCAGCTCAAAGACAGTCCCCAATAATACATGAAACCAAACACGCCCACCATGATTGAAACAAGTGATGACGTCACTAGAAAAATCAACAGTGGGTGTGGCATAAATATGCATGTTATAACAAAACATGCAGCAACGGCTATGCCAACTGTTTGCATAGTATTTGGAAGGACAGATACATATTGTTCAAAGTAAGTGAACGGTTGTCCGTATGCAAACACCGGAAGTCCAGAATTTTCTGCTATTCTGCGCATCTCTTGCATCATAAGTCCCTGTTCGTGTGACTGCTGTATGCTTTTTGTGATGACGTATACTCTCGAATACTTTATTTCAGTCCCATTATCATTAAAAACGACATCGTTTTTGAAAATTGGTGCAAACTGAAAAAACATTCGTACTTTGTTACAAAATTCCATCTTTGTTCCGTTTGTAATTGCTAAACCAGATTTATAAAACTCTTTCAACCAGTTGATTTCAAAACTGCCATGGACAAGTTCATTCGATTGTGCAGATTGAATAAAATTGTTGATTTTCTCGACAACTTGTGGGTCTCTGTAGTCTAATGATTGGTCGATATTAAAAGAAATGGGAATCGGAAGTGGAAAGTTATCATATTCTACGATACTGTACTTGTAATAGTAAGAGTCCTCGCTGACTAAATTTCTCAGAACAAGCCCTTGTTCTAGGTTGGTAGTACCCAAAATGGAAAATACGAGGTAGGTTACATAGACCAAGGCAATAATGACCTTAGCAGGTATATTTAGAACCAGTTTAGGCAATATTTTAGTTGGAACAAATTCGAAAACGCTCTGAAGATCCTCTTTTTTCTCAGGAGTGTCTCCGCTGCAACATGCGTATACAAGAGGGTTCCTATAACCAGAAGCTTTCATTTCTTCAGTAGTGTAAATTGTTTGACATGTCAGACAATGGCGGCTAGATGCTACTCTACGTTCATGAAAAACAAGACAACCAAGAAAAAAGGTGATCTGGTTAATATAGCAAAGTATAATTGCTATTCCTGAAAAGGAAAAAAAAGAGTAAATAATGCGTTTCAAAGTGGGGTGAAATAAATCAACCAATATTATAAATTATTAAAGTTACTACACACCTGAAGTTTGTGTGCTATTAAAGCATACAGATGATTACTCGATGAATGCGACCTACAAAAACTGGAATGACTTCCGATCACTAGATTATTAACATTTCGGAACACCCGATTTCACCGTGATGTTTTAGACGACATTTTGTTGCTCAATCTTTAGTTTTCCATGTAATGTTATGTGGTTTGTTGTTTGTCTTGACTTCTTTAACTTTTGGCCGTAATGTTATTTGTTTTCTTCGATTTGCGACAAACATTCTTATGTATCCTCCCTTCATTAATGCACGTTCGTTTTATTCTTAAGCTGTATGGATTTTAGTTTTCTTTTATTGTATAGCTAAATATTTTAGTTTCAGATGTTATTTTTTACGAAAATGTTTGTGTTTTTTACCATGCATTATGTATTGCTTCTTCTGAAGTGTCTCAAAATGAATTTAAACCCCACAACCTAAAGGGTTGCGGTGATATCCTTTGGAACGAGAGCTTTCAAGAGCTCGTGTCGCTCACCTTGATATATTATACATAATGTAAACAATGGTAACACTATTCCCCTATGCTACATGAGAACACCCCCAGTTTTTAGTAAGGTTCGTGTTGCTTAGTCTTTAGTTTTTCTATGTTGTGTCTTGTGTACTATTATTTGTCTGTTTATGTTTTTCTTCTTTAGCCATGGCATTGTCAGTTTATTTTCAATCTATGAGTTTGACTGTCCCTCTGGTATTTTTGCCCCTCTCTTCTCTCTAGTTACTAAGTTACTATTGATAGCAATTTTCACCTCCCCTCCCCCCCCCCCCCGTTACATTTTTGAATTGGTTGATAGTTGTTTTTACGCACCTGTATACAGACAGAAATGACGAACGCTCATGAAATCGGACATGTAGCCGACCATGAATGCTATTAGATCGGTAAGGGACGTTATTGTGATTGCAACACCCGTTGTCCGCATTGTGAAACTGATCCGTTCCTCAACTGTTCCCCGTAGTGGAGCATCTGTCAATCCCGATAGTAAAATGAACATGTCATCTACACCAATACCTATAAAAGGAATGTGTACTATATTAATAACATAATACACACACAAAAAACATATTTTATTTGTACTTCAAAACTGATAGCGCATAGAACTTTGAAATACTATGAGTGTGATGAATAAAGTAATATGAATCAATATTTTATTTTAAATATTATCTTAATTATCTACTTTGTTTATTTAGTTGCCATTTGATTAATAACGACACAAAATGTTATTATTTTGTTTGCGTGACATGTCAACTTTTTTTTTTAAAATAGAAGCTTCCTTGTATTCGAAAAAGTTTTAAAAATCGTCCAGTAATGTCAGTAGTTTGTATGCTGTTATATATGAAAAATTAAATCACACGAGCTGATACGAGGATATTAGCTGTGATGCATTTTGCAATACTGCTATAAGTATTACCTAAAATAAGAAAAGGCATTATGCCAACCATGTTCACATATGTTATTCCCAATGCTCCACATAAACCAAAGGCCCCTAGTATTGCAAGGGCTGTAGCAAGTACTCCAACTCTTCCAAGATGGCCTCTCTGTGTCAAACAATTTCCGCCAGCTGTAACTAAGGAAGCGTAAGTTATCATTATTGTGAAGGTCAAACTAAAAAGAGCAATGTCTCCGATGGTATTTTCGTCTAACTCCGTGCTGATTGAGTCAGAGTGACTCAAAGTGAAATCTGTCATATTAGCCTTAAACTCTGACATCTGTTTTACAAATTCTTTTTCCCATGCAACAGACAAAGCAGTGTATTCTTTATTTTGCTGTCTAAGATAGTAATGGAGGCGCAATGATCTAGCAGATTTGAGAACTCCATTTTCAGTGTCAACTTTGCCAAATTCTCTGTCTGTTCTGTGGTCGCCATCCGGGTCGCTAGATGTTGGATATGTCAATGTACCATTGGCTACTTGTGCCCAAAAATACTCTCCGACGTACCACAATCCCCAAACAGAGCATTGACCATTATTAATTGCACACAAATCTTGGTAAAAATAAGATTTGCCATCGGTATCATTTATACTAATACCCATGACAGTTTGGTGAAAGCTTTGAATCTCTGGCAAGTACGTCTTGTTGATAATGTTGTCATTAACAGTAAAAATGACACTTCCATAATGGCCAAGGTCGGGTAACTGATGGAAATGGAAGTTTTCATTGCTTTCATCGGGAAACATAGATTTAATTCTCAGTTCATCAATATCCGCCTGACTATTAGTTGGGGTATACAGTGTTTTTATATCGTTTTCAGAGGTGATCCACATTACATTCAGCCCAAGCAAACCATTTAACAGTACTGCGAATATGATAGCTGCTGCTGGATTCCTGCTGATGACTTTCCCATAGTAGCCAAATGCACTGCTTATTTTGTCCTCAACTTTTCTGTAGACATCCATGCCAACCTGGAAAAAAATGTACAATTCTTTACACAAATGTATTAAAGTACCTATTTATATATACTTGTTTTGGAAGTATTCTTTTTAACCTTTTTATGTTTCGTCCTGTCTTGCACATACATGTACATGAACGTCGGTCGTAAAAAAACAAACCCTGAATAAGAAAAACAGAGAGTGATACTAGTGGTGTGATTGTAGATCCTTCATTCTTTATTTCTTTTTTCATTAATTTTCTTTATCTATTTATGATAAAACTATCATTGTCGACAGCTTTGGTTTACTAGTCTACTTTCCTGTTTACACGTTACGCTCATTTAATGATGCAATTTATCCTATCACAAAGGGAGCTATGTGTCTGATGCTAATAATAACTTTGGGCAAAAACATGACAAGGTGGTGACTTTTTGATAGTTAAATGTCAGAATATCACGGTTACATGACAAGATCGAGAGTCTCGAACGATTGAACATAGCAAGCAATTATTAATGTGTTTTTTTTCTCATTTGTTTTGTTTTGTTTTGTTTACTAATTAGTTGTCAGACTCGTGAATATTTAAATTTCAGGATCCCTACGAGCATGGTGTAACTATTTTGGTGTTATATAAATCTAATTTTAAGTGCTGCGATGTAAAACAGAAAATCATACATTTACATAAGGGAACAGGTGATCTTCAATAACCTTTTAATAGTCCAATTGCTATATTTCTACTGCATTGTGATGGCTCTTTTAATCTCTAAATAAGGAGTTGTTATTTACGTGTGTGGGAGGGGTAGGTTCTGAATTGTTCGGACTAAGGTTCGGGAATATATAGAAACATCAGAGAAGAAAGGGGATGCTTTTATGTTTTTTAAGTCACCCGTACGTAGTTAATATAATAAAATAAGAAGATTATAGATTCAAGTTGTTCATTTCTCTGCTTTAGTAATTATCAGCGGTAATACATTTCGATAAACGATGGACAACTGCAATGAAATGTATTTACATATGTTGTTTACATTAAGTCACCAAGGGTACTAAATTTATTTTTCGTTTATGAATGAATAATGTGACATATTTTGGAGATCTCGACAGTAATTATGATTTATATCATATAAAGTTCTATAAAACAGTAAGAAAATGATGTTTTTATTGAGAGTTACATGTACGTTAGCTTTTTATTACATGTACTTTTATCGTGTGTCATCACATATCATTATCAATACAAGTAATTAGTATGAGGTTGAAGTAGACTATTTAGAACACCTGTCCTAAGTCAGGAATCTGATGTACAGTAGTTGTCGTTTGTTAATGTAATATATACGTGTTTCTCGTTTCTCGTTTTTTTATATAGATTAGACCGTTGGTTTTTCCATTTTGAATGGTTTTACACTAGTAATTTTGGGGCCCTTTATAGCTTGTTGTTCGTTGTGAGCCAATGCTCCGTGTTGTAGGCCGTACATTGACCTATAAAGGTTTACTTTTTTTTAATTTTAAATCGTTATTTGGATGGAGAGTTGTCTCATTGGAACTCACACCACACCTTCCTATATCTATTTAGAAATCAATGATGTAGCCTATTTTTATTTTATGAAAAAAGTCATACCCTCAGATCATATGACAATCGTTTGCGTTTTTAAATCACATTTACACAATATTAGACCGAACATAAAATAAGTGATACAATAGGCTATATGCTAATTCCCGTAATTGACCCTGTTTTTCGAGATCCTTTCTTTTAGTTGTCTCCCTTATGAGGGACTTACATTTTTATTTACAATAGAGAGCTAGCAGAAAGAGCAAATTTACCTGTGCGTAATATGAGTAATCTAAAGTTTATCAAATGTTTTAATTGCATTAATTTGTTGTTCAGCTAAATACTTTTGACATCAACAATTATTTTTCATAAACAGACGATACATCACTTTCAATTCATCATGTTTTGCATTGGCAAAAGCCTTTATAGTCCGGTATGGAATCTACGATTGACAAAGGGAAGTAATTTGTCTTAAAAGTGTGTAATAACAGAATCAAGTCGGTAATTGGCAAATGGACTATTTAAACAACAAGGATGTAAATACAAACACCAACGGACAAGGATGTAAATAACAAACACCAAAGGACAGGGATGTAAATAACAAACACCCAAGGAAAATGATGTAAATAACAAACACCAAAGGACAAAGATGAAAATAACAAACACCAAAGGACAAAGAATGTTAATAGCAAACACCAAAGGACAACAATGTAAATAACAAATAACAAAGGACAAGTCAAGGATGTAAATACAAACACCAACGGAAAAGGATGTAAATAACAAACACCAAAGGACAGGGATGTAAATAACAAACACCCAAGGAAAATGATGTAAATAACAAACACCAAAGGACAAAGATGAAAATAACAAACACCTAAGGACAAAGAATGTTAATAGCAAACACCAAAGGACAACAATGTAAATAACAAATAACAAAGGACAAGTCAAGGATGTAAATAACAAACACCAAAAGACAAGGATGTAAATAACAAACACAAAAGGACAAGGATGTAAATAACAAACTCCAAAAGACAAGGATGTACATAACAAACACCAAAGGACAAAGATGTAAATAAAAAACACCAAGGGACAAGAATATAAATAACAAACACAAAAGGACAAGGATGTAAATAACAAACACGAAACAACAGGATGTAAAAACAAACACCAAAGGACAATAGTGTAAATAACAAACACCAACGGACAAGGAGGTAAATAACAAACACCAAACGACAAGGATGTAAAAAACAAACACAAAACAACAGGATGTAAAAACAAACACCAAAGGACAAGGATGTAAATAACAAACACCAACGGACAAGGAGGTAAATAACAAACACCAAACGACAAGGATGTAAAAAACAAACACGAAACAACAGGATGTAAAAACAAACACCAAAGGACAAGGATGTAAATAACAAACACCAACGGACAAGGAGGTAAATAACAAACACCAAACGACAAGGATGTAAATAACAAACACAAACGGACAAGGATGTAAATACAAACACCAACGAACAAGGATGTAAATAACAAACACCCAAGGAAAATGATGTAAATAATTAACACCAAAGCACAAGGAGGTAAATAACCAACACCAAAGTAGAAGGGTGTAAATAACAAACACCAAAGAACAAGGATGTAAATAACAAACACCAAAGAACAAGGATGTAAATAACAAACACCAAAGGACAACAATGTAAATAACAAACACCAAAGGACAAGGATGTTAATAACAAGCACCAAAGGACAAGGATGTAAACAACAAACACCAACGGACAAAGAGGTTAATAACTCACACCAACGGACAAGGAGGTAAATAACTCACACCAAAGTAGAAGGATGTAAATAACAAACACCAAATGACAAGGATGTAAATAACAAACACCAAAGGACAAGGATGTAAATAACAAACACTAAAGCACAAGGATGTAAATAACAAACACAAAACAACAAGGATGTAAATACAAACACCAAAGGACAAGGATGTAAATAACAAACACAAGAGGACAAGGATGTAAATAACAAACACCAAAGGACAAGGATGTAAAAATAAACACCAAAGGACAATGATGTAAATATCAAACACCAAAGTACAAGGATGTAAATAACAAACACCAATGGACAACTCTCTTTTGAACGGAAATAAGTAAACACCAAAAGACGTGAAAAGGCAATCACGAAAGAGTTAACAAATCTATTCTATTAAGTTATGTTGTGCTCATTTGGTCCTTTTAAGGGGGTAAGGGGGTTCTTGTGTTTGATAAGTTGCGTGTATATTAAACAAATATTTTTGTTGTGTTGTGTTTCATTCATATAAATATCCTTAGTATGGAACAAGAAGTTTGCGCATGCTCAAAAAAGGTGTATATAAATTGGAAAGTTGCAGCGTTTAAAAAACAAATAAAATTAGCAATATATCATTCAGAAAGATGACAAATGCATATTTGCAACGAGATAACAAAATTAATAAATGATCTTATTCTTAAACTTTCTTTCTGGTATTTTAGCTTATCTTCTTGAGAATTGCCTAAGAATTCCTAGGTTTTTAGTAATTAAGGCCAAATGATATTTAAATTGGTAGACTTAACTACTTCCGTTAACCCTTGAAGCTTGCGATAATTTTTTTAGGCGCCCGTAAGTGGCATATGCAATGGACACTTTCGGATCCCTATACAACAAGACAACATTTCGAAACTTTCGACTGACAAACCATCTTGCATAAGGTACATATGTATTATTTATTGTTTATACAATTTATGTTTTCGTACTCAAGGGTATGAAATATATGCAGTTAGACATTAAGTAGACAATTATAAACAAAATCATCATTGCATTGACATTTAAATCGCTATAATTTGGATACATTTGCTACGAAAATGTAGTAAATGTTATCATTTTAAAAGAAATTATGGTAAAAGAAATTTAAATTTTTCGTAAAGATATGAACCAATGCTGAAATTAAACATACATGTAACCATAATTTAAATAAGTAGTTTAGGGGAAAAACATGTAAATAGTTTATTATTTAGTACTTTTTTTATATACTTGTATGTTAAATATATCAACAACTTGCAGTAAGGGATACAGGCGTAGCTATATTAAAAGCAATTATGAAAGCATGTGAAATTCTATTTTATTTTACAAATCTTATAAATATAGTATCCCGTTTTGGATATGCATTTTTTTAAGAAATTATAAAATGTTGTAATTAAAGTGTGAAATTTAAAACTCACCTTTTGTCTTCAAAGTTCTGTTTTCCAAAACCTTAGTCGGGAATGTTCATTGGTTTAATATACATATTGTATAATTAATTCAGCACCAATGACGTTTGTCAACTTGATTGACATAATGTTTAATATACATTACATATAAACGTCCGCCTTTAGGAACGCCTTTGTCATAAAGTGCAGCCTACTTTCATTATGCAAGAAGAAATTAAAGTCATTTTTGTTATTCATCAAAATATTCATAAACAATAATTTTAATTACATCAAAATTAAAGGGTTATCAAATTCATCAAAATTGTCTCCTTTTTCAAGTCTAGTATCATTCAAAGGGCATTCGGCAGGGATATCCATTATTTAGTCACCTATTTCATAAATAATCAACTTCAACGAACCATACAGTTGTACAGAAGTCAATGTACGCACTCAATGCTGTTAATGAAAAGTTAACTGCAGAAATTTGACACAGCACCAAAATAAATGGAAGTGCATTACAAGATTTACAATACCTGTACATGTAACATGTTAAAAAAATCATATTTGTTTAAGGAGTATTTTCAACAGAAACAAATTATTTCTGTTTGACTAATAATATTATAAATATGTTAAAAAAAATAAGGCCATGTTTATATGTCTGGACTCATTTTAAATGATTTTCAAAATTGTTTAACACTATTTAATATAAAATAAACAATATATTTAAAAAAAAAAAATGCCCATGTCTATTTGTCTGGATTACATATGTCTTGACTGACACTTCTAAAAAATTAAAATAATGAGATGTGTAAAGATTGCAAATGAGACAACTAATCATCAGGCACAAGTGGAAGAGGAAATAACTGACTTAAAGTCAATGACCGGCCTTCAACAATGGTTATATCATATACTGTACATGAAACATTAAAAATGACCTAGTCCCAAGAAAGTAAGTCAATCCAAAAGGGGAAAAACAACGGCCTAAGTTGTGCTTAAAACAAAAACTTTCGTAAAACGGAGACAAAAGACCGCAAAACGTTTTTGACGATTTATGCTTTAAAAATCATATCAATCGTCAAAAATATGATACAATTTTTTTCGGGGCCGTGTGTTAATGGGGTTGTTGTCAAAGTGGGATTTCGTCCTCTAAGCCCCGACAGTTAACATAAAAAAGGGAGGGAGGAGGATCCTTGCATCAAGGGCATGTGTTAAAAGCATGTTATATGCAATATTAAGTTTTTACTATTTCTATAAGAATACTCTAGATTCTCCACAGACTTCAAATGCAAATTAATTCAATTGAAATATATCGACACCAGTTGAACATAGTAATTTTACTCTTTTAATATTGTTAAATACTATAAAATATCTCCATTTTTATTTTCATCATACTATATTCCTGGTTAAAAATAATCGGCAATATAAATAATTAGTAATCGCCTTCAAATAGATAAATATTCTAGAGGATTCCTTTTGGCACCCCCTTGAAAATTTAAATGCCAGGATGTCCGGATCTGAGAATAGACATGTCATCAATAGCTCTGTATGTGAAAACAACTATTTCATGTGTAGATGGGCATTTCTTTTACTGTATGTTTTGACTGGAACATATGTATTATAAACTAAAGGCATCAAAACGGTAACGCTGTTCAATATAGTCATAAATCAATCAAACGGCAACAAAACAAGTTAACAAACTTAACCTTAACTTGACAGAAACAAATTTGTTTTTACGTAATTTGACGGAAACAAATATGTTACATAAATTTTCTGTAACTGGACAAAACCAAATTTGTTACGTGACGTCATACAACTAAAAACAAATCACAAACTGAAAACTTGTTTGAAATATACTGTGTAACAATAGATAGATATAGGAAGATGTGGTGTGAGTGCCAATGAGACAACTCTCCATCCAAATAACAATTTAAAAATTAAACCATTATAGGTTAAAGTACGGCCTTCAACACGGAGCCTTGGCTCACACCGAACAACAAGCTATAAAGGGCCCCAAAATTACTAGTGTAAAACCATTCAAACGGGAAAACCAACGGTCTAATCTATATACATTTAATTGTTACGTGACAACATAAGTACGTGCAACAGACGATACTTCATTCCAGGTACATGTAGGTAAATGTACGTACACACTTTACTGATGTAATCTCATTGCATTTTATACCATAAATCTCACTATAATACATAATATTAATACAATAACCAAATACATATTTGCCGACTGCCCAACGTAATCTAGAGGACACCGAATTTATTACAAATAAATAAACATGACATGTGAAATATAACAGCATGTGTGATATAACCATACATCATAACATACTGAGTTGTAATTAATAATTATAAATCATCAAATTTCTCCATCCTTAACGATCCCGCCGGCCAGGAAAAACCAACTATGTCGATAGACGGCGTTGGAAACCTGTGTCCAAACCCTAAATTAGTCGAAAGCTAATATGCTCGAAAGACCGTTTCCGGAGTCATACTTGGACAGTATACTTAAAGATATGACATAAAACAAAAAAATGATATAAAGTGAAACATGAAACAATAATACATTGCACAAACATTATAAAAACCCAATTAAGATCTAGATATGAAATATTAATGAGAAACGATATATACAAATATCGTTAAGAAACTTGACTGTATCAGTGTTGGGTAGAGAGTGATTACTCCACGGGATTATTTCCCGCTCATTTATTACATGTACATGTAAACATGTGATAATCACATGATTAATCAGACGGAACGTTAGTACAATTAAAGTTCAATTCTTCTTGAATAATTGATAGGTCTTTCCTTCCATTTTCTTTTAATTATACTGTCTCAAATAAATATATCATATATATATTGATTGATTAATTTATTGATTAGTTGGTTGGTTTATTGGTTGGTTGATGGGTTTATTAATTAAACACTTGATATAGGGTCTCTTGAAACAAGCGAAAAAAAGAGAGACCTTGGATTCCGTATTAAACACATGAAACGGAAACATGCATTGATTGATTGGTTGGCTGGTTAAACACGTTGGTTGGTTAGTTAAATACGTTTGTTAAACATGTTGGTTAAACATGTTGGTTAAACACGTTGGTTGGATAGGCTCAATTAAAACAAGCGAAAAAAAACCTTGGATCCCGTATGAAACACATGAAACGTGACATGCATTGATTGATTGGTTGGTTAGTTAAACACGTTGGTTAAACATGTTGGTTAAACACGTTGGTTAAACACGTTGGTTGGATAGGCTCAATTAAAACAAGCGAAAAAAAAAAACTTGGATCCCGTATGAAACACATGAAACGTGCCTTGCATTGATTGATTGGTTGGTTGGTTGGTTAAACACGTTGGTTGGTTAGTTAAACACGTTGGTTAAACACGTTGGTTAAACACGTTGGTTGGATAGGCTCAATTAAAACAAGCGAAAAAAAAACATTGGATCCCGTATGAAACACATGAAACGTGACATGCATTGATTGATTGGTTGGTTGGTTAAACACGTTGGTTGGTTAGTTAAACACGTTGGTTTAACATGTTGGTTAAAAGTTGGTTTAACTCGTTGGTTAAACACGTTGATTGGTTAAACACGTTGGAAAAGGTCAATTAAAACAAGCACAAAAAACAACCTTGGATCCCGTATGAAACTCATGAAACGTGACATGCATTGATTGATTCGTTGGTTGGTTGGTTGGTTAAACACGTTGGTTGGTTAGTTAAACACGTTGGATAAACATGTTATTTAAACATGTTGGTTAAACACGTTGGCTAAACACGTTGATTGGTTAAACACGTTGGAAAAGGTCAATTAAAACAAGCAAAAAAAACAACCTTGGATCCCGTATGAAACACATGAAACGTGACATGCATTGATTGATTGGTTGGTTGGTTGGTTGGTTAAACACGTTGGTTGGTTAGTTAAACACGTTGGATAAACATGTTATTTAAACATGTTGGTTAAACACGTTGGTTAAACACGTTGATTGGTTAAACACGTTGGAAAAGGTCAATTAAAACAAGCAAAAAAAAACAACCTTGGATCCCGTATGAAACACATGAAACGTGACATGCATTGATTGATTGGTTGGTTGGTTAAACACGTTGGTTGGTTAGTTAAACACGTTGGTTTAACATATTGGTTAAACATGTTGGTTAAACACGTTGGTTAAACACGTTGATTGGTTAAACACGTTGGAAAGGGTCAATTAAAACGAGCAAAAAAAACCAACCTTGGATCCCGTATTAAACACATGAAACGGAAACATGCATTGATTGATTGATTGGTTGGTTGGTTGGTTAAACACGTTGGTTAGTTAGTTAAACACGTTGGGTAAACATGTTGGTTTAACACGTTGGTTAAACACTTTAGTTAAACACATTGGTTGGATAGGCTCAATTAAAACAAGCGGGAAAAAAACCTTGGATCCCGTATGAAACACATGAAACGGAAACATGCATTGATTGATTGGTTGGTTAAACACGTTGGTTAAACACGTTGGTTGGATAGGCTCAATCAAAACAAGCGGAAAAAAAACCTTGGATCCCGTATGAAACACATGAAACGGAAACATGCATTGATTGATTGGTTAGTTAAACACGTTGGTTGGTTAGTTAAACACGTTGGTTAAACATGTTGGTTTAACACGTTGGTTAAACACGTTGGTTAAACACGTTGGTTGGATAGGCTCAATTAAAACAAGCGAAAAAAAAACCTTGGATCCCGTATGAAACACATGAAACGTGACATGCATTGATTGATTGGTTGGTTGTTTGGTTGGTTAAACACGTTGGTTGGTTAGTTAAACACGTTGGATAAACATGTTATTTAAACATGTTGGTTAAACACGTTGGAAAAGGTCAATTAAAACAAGCAAAAAAACCAACCTTGGATCCCGTATGAAACACATGAAACGTGACATGCATTGATTGATTGGTTGGTTGGTTGGTTGGTTAAACACGTTGGTTGGTTAGTTAAACACGTTGGTTTAACATATTGGTTAAACATGTTGGTTAAACACGTTGGTTAAACACGTTGATTGGTTAAACACGTTGGAAAGGGTCAATTAAAACGAGCAAAAAAAACCAACCTTGGATCCCGTATTAAACACATGAACTGGAAACATGCATTGATTGATTGATTGGTTGGTTGGTTGGTTAAACACGTTGGTTGGTTAGTTAAACACGTTGGTTAAACATGTTGGTTTAACACGTTGGTTAAACACGTTAGTTAAACACGTTGGTTGGATAGGCTCAATTAAAACAAGCGGGAAAAAAACCTTGGATCCCGTATGAAACACATGAAACGGAAACATGCATTGATTGATTGATTGGTTGGTTGGTTGGTTAAACACGTTGGTTGGTTAGTTAAACACGTTGGTTAAACATGTTGGTTTAACACGTTGGTTAAACACGTTAGTTAAACACGTTGGTTGGATAGGCTCAATTAAAACAAGCGGGAAAAAAACCTTGGATCCCGTATGAAACACATGAAACGGAAACATGCATTGATTGATTGGTTGGTTAAACACGTTGATTAAACACGTTGGTTGGATAGGCTCAATTAAAACAAGCGGAAAAAAAACCTTGGATCCCGTGTGAAACACATGAAACGGAAACATGCATTGATTGATTGGTTGGTTGGTTGGTTAAACACGTTGGTTGGTTAGTTAAACATGTTGGTTAAACATGTTGGTTTAACACGTTGGTTAAACACGTTGGTTAAACACGTTAGTTAAACACGTTGGTTGGTTAGGCTCAATTAAAACAAGCGGGAAAAAAACCTTGGATCCCGTATGAAACACATGAAACGGAAACATGCATTGATTGATTGGTTGGTTAAACACGTTGGTTGGTTAGTTAAACATGTTGGTTAAACACGTTGGTTTAACACGTCGGTTAAATACGTTGGTTAAACACATGGGTTGGATAGGCTGAATTAAAACAAGCTGGGAAAAAAACCTTGGATCCCGTATGAAACACATGAAACGGAAACATGCATTGATTGATTGGTTTGTTGGTTGGTTAAACACGTTGGTTGGTTAGTTAAACACGTTGGTTAAACACGTTGGTTTAACACGTTGGTTAAACACGTTGGTTAAACACGTTGGTTGGATAGGCTGAATTAAAACAAGCGGAAAAAAACCTTGGATCCCGTATGAAACACATGAAACGGAAACATGCATTGATTGATTTATTGGTTAAACACGTTGGTTGGTTAGTTAAACATGTTGGTTAAATACGTTGGTTTAACACGTTGGTTAAACACGTTGGTTAAACACGTTGGTTGGATAGGCTCAATTTAAAACAAGCGAAAAAAAAAACCTTGGATCCCGTATGAAACACATGAAACGTGACATGCATTGATTGATTGGTTGGTTGGTTAAACACGTTGGTTGGTTAGTTAAACACGTTGGTTTAACATGTTGGTTAAACATGTTGGTTAAACTCGTTGGTTAAACACGTTGATTGGTTAAACACGTTGGAAAAGGTCAATTAAAACAAGCAAAAAAAACAACCTTGGATCCCGTATGAAACACATGAAACGTGACATGCATTGATTGATTGGTTGGTTGGTTGGTTGGTTAAACACGTTGGTTGGTTAGTTAAACACGTTGGATAAACATGTTATTTAAACATGTTGGTTAAACACGTTGGTTAAACACGTTGATTGGTTAAACACATTGGAAAAGGTCAATTAAAACAAGCAAAAAAAACAACCTTGGATCCCGTATGAAACACATGAAACGTGACATGCATTGATTGATTGGTTGGTTGGTTGGTTGGTTAAACACGTTGGTTGGTTAGTTAAACACGTTGGTTTAACATATTGGTTAAACATTTTGGTTAAACAGGTTGGTTAAACACGTTGATTGGTTAAACACGTTGGAAAGGGTCAATTTAAACGAGCAAAAAAAACCAACCTTGGATCCCGTATTAAACACATGAAACGGAAACATGCATTGATTGATTGATTGGTTGGTTGGTTGGTTAAACACGTTGGTTGGTTAGTTAAACACGTTGGTTAAACATGTTGGTTTAACACGTTGGTTAAACAAGTTAGTTAAACACGTTGGTTGGATAGGCTCAATTAAAACAAGCGGGAAAAAAACCTTGGATCCCGTATGAACCACATGAAACGGAAACATGCATTGATTGATTGGTTGGTTAAACACTTTGGTTAAACACGTTGGTTGGATAGGCTCAATTAAAACAAGCGGAAAAAAAACCTTGGATCCCGTGTGAAACACATGAAACGGAAACATGCATTGATTGATTGGTTGGTTGGTTGGTTAAACACGTTGGTGGGTTAGTTAAACACGTTGGTTAAACATGTTGGTTTAACACGTTGGTTAAACACGTTGGTTAAACACGTTAGTTAAACACGTTGGTTGGTAAGGCTCAATTAAAACAAGCGGGAAAAAAACCTTGGATCCCGTATGAAACACATGAAACGGAAACATGCATTGATTGATTGGTTGGTTAAACACGTTGGTTGGTTAGTTAAACATGTTGGTTAAACACGTTGGTTTAACACGTCGGTTAAATACGTTGGTTAAGCACATGGGTTGGATAGGCTGAATTAAAACAAGCTGGGAAAAAAACCTTGGATCCCGTATGAAACACATGAAACGGAAACATGCATTGATTGATTGGTTTGTTGGTTGGTTAAACACGTTGGTTGGTTAGTTAAACACGTTGGTTAAACACGTTGGTTAAACACGTTGGTTAAACACGTTGGTTTAACACGTTGGTTAAACACGTTGGTTAAACACGTTGGTTGGATAGGCTGAATTAAAACAAGCGGAAAAAAACCTTGGATCCCGTATGAAACACATGAAACGGAAACATGCATTGATTGATTGGTTGGTTAAACACGTTGGTTCGTTAGTTAAACATGTTGGTTAAACACGTTGGTTTAACACGTTGGTTAAACACGTTGGTTGGATAGGCTCAATTAAAACAAGCGGAAAAAAAACCTTGGATCCCGTATGAAACACATGAAACGGAAACATGCATTGATTGATTGGTTAGTTAAACACGTTGGTTGGTTAGTTAAACACGTTGGTTAAACATGTTGGTTTAACACGTTGGTTAAACACGTTGGTTAAACACGTTGGTTGGATAGGCTGAATTAAAACAAGCGGAAAAACAAACTTGGATCCCGTATGAAACACATGAAACGGAAACATGCATTGATTGATTGGTTGGTTGGTTAAACACATTGGTTAAACATGTTGGTTTAACACGTTGGTTAAACATGTTGGTTAAACACGTTGGAAAGGGTCAATTAAAACAAGCGAAAAAAAAGACCTTGGAGCCGTATTAAACACATTAAACGGAAACTTGCTTTGATTGATTGATTGATTGATTGATTGATTGATTGATTGATTGATTAATTGATTGATTCATTGATTGATTGATTAATTGATTCATTGATTGATTCATTGATTGATTGATTGATTGATTGATTCATTGATTGATTGGTTGGAATTCAAACACACATAAAACTGTTTAAATAGTGCCAAAAAAACATAATTTGATGACCTTGACCTTTGACCTTGTGACCTTCGTCAAGGTCATTGCTCCACAAGGTCATTGCAAAAGACCATATGGGTCAAGGACCTTTTGTTAAAGAGTTTTGCCTAAAAATGGCTTTTTAAAAACCATCAATGGGAGTTATGTCCCTTACATGATGGTAAAATCAGTAAAGTCATAAGGTAAAAAAGTTGCCCCTTGAAGTACCAATCATTTTTCACTGCTTAATTTTTCTGTATCGATAACCGTTCAATATTTATAGGGAAATGAAAAACTTTTGAAAATCTAAAATATGACCTTGACCTTTGACCTTGACCTATATTTTCTAGTTTTGGTCCAATGAACTCAATTCTGAAGACCCACAGTCTTTACGACTTACGGTTCATGAGATTTATATGCATATTGAAAATTAAAATATTCAAGGGGAAATAACTCCTATAATTGGTCACTGGATCACTTTGGTTCAAATTATTTGAAACTGTAACTTTTGGCAAGGAACATTTAAAAAAAAATCATTTGCCGCTAAGTCTTATAGTTCATGAGTTATAGCGTTCACAGTGTTTTTTGTAATTGGGGAGATAACTCCTATAAGGTAAATAGTAAACTTCGGTCCCCCTAATACAAGATAGCTTTTATTAACCCAATACTTGGTACCAAAGATCATTTTGATATCTTGCGTACTTTTAACGAAGATTAACTTTGAAAAACGGCGGAAGAAAAAGAATAATAATAATAATAATAATAAACAAACGAAATACAGTAAGGTCTTTCCATTTAAGAAAGGAAAGACCTTAATAATTGTCCTCTATACTGCGAAACGCGGAAAATTATAATAATAAACAATAGCTATGTAGGTACTGTACATGCACTCATAAACAATAGCTCCCATAGCTTTTAATTGTTGTTTTTCATATTTGCGTGCAGCAGACTTGACTTCATCCATGTATATGAGGGTACATGTACTAATATACAATAGCTATGTAGGTACATGTAAGTAGTAAGGTACATATACTAATAAACAATAGCTGTCATTTATTTTTTATTGTTCGCTGTAAAAGTGACAACGAGGTATCGACAGTATGACATGTAATATGATTGATTGTTGTAACATATAACTAAACAAATATACAATACTTATTGCTTTTTATTGTTGTTCTTCATATTTTATTTTTTTATAGTTCTCTGTTGAAGTGACAAAAAGGTGTCATTACTACACATGTAATTTTATTGATTGTTGTAACATGTAGCTAAACAAATATACAATACATATTGCTTTTAATTTTTGTTCTTCATATTTTATTTTTTATAGTTCGCTGTTGAAGTGACAAAAAGGTGTCATTACTACACATGTAATTTTATTGATTGTTGTTACATGTAACTAAACAAATATACAATACTTATGATTGCTTTAAAGTGTTGTTCTTCATATTTTAGCTTTTATCGTCTGCTTTGGAAGTCACGTGTTTGACGTGAGATCGAATTGTCGATACTATACATTCAAATAGATTGATTGTTGTTAATCTAGCACCCAGTATAATTTGTGATATTATACAAATACAGCCTTTTGTATGAGGTCGATACAAGGATATATTATTAATTCGTATATTTTAACAAATTTGATTCGTTTAGAGATAGTCACATGTTATCAATATGCAGATAATCTGATAATCAATTTATCAGGCTATATTTGCGTGTTTCAGAAGTGTTTTCTTTGTTTCACCAGCATACAAAAGATGACTTGATAAGTTCGGGTCAAATTTATTAACGTCGGTTCAAACATTATGACGTCGCTGATATGTCCGGGTCAAAGTTATTAAGGCCGGGTCAACGTATTTGACGTCACAAAGACATGATACGGAATAATATTAAGAGCTGAACAGAGTGATATAGACAGTGGGGCGACCGATAAAAGGATATATTGACCTGAAAGAAGTATATTGACTGAGGATGAAGTCCGAGGTCGATATACTTCTTTGGGTCGATATATCCTGTATTGACCTCTTACAAAGGCTTTTTTTGTTATATTATTAATTTCCGACAATATAAATTGTATCAAAATCGTCGTTTAGGATTATTGGAATTTTATAGATATTACATTGTCTCCTTGACAGTAACAACATAATAGTTGTTATTTCATTTCCTTTTTTTTTATACATGTAATTAAAGATTTTTTGTCAAATAATCGATGACAGATATCATGTGTTATAAAACGTTAAACAATTATATCTTGAAATTCAGTACACTTATGATGACGTCACAAAGTATATCGGTTTTTAGATATTCTAAAAATAACCGTGCGATATGCTTTTTGCCGGTCAATATGCTTTTTGCTATCCGCCGTTTTTTCTCTACCTTCGAAAATATAGTTTAACATGTGACTATCTCTAAACGAATCAAATTTGTTAAAATATACGAATTAATAATATAGTACTATACGTCTATAGTCCAATAAATGTACAGAGAAAGAAGAAGATTGTATATAGGTCAAACAAAACCTGAAAAGAATTCCAGAAAAATGAAGTTGTGGCATTGATTTATAAAGAGGACGGACTTTGCGTTTTTCGACAATTTTCAAAGAATGATTTTAACTGTTGATTATGATTACTTATTTATCGTTTATGCTGATATGCATACGATGTCCTCACTAGTTTTCATTTCCATTATTGGTATGTAAAAAAACCATCATTCAATTGTTTAGTATAAATTAAAATTAGATATTATCTAAAATATTGCGCAATTTTAAGCTGCTTTTGTGGCGCATATGTTACTGGATATTTTGAAAAACATGTAGCACAAATGATACCCATACCTGCCATTGTTTTCCAATTTATGATATCCCCAATGAGAGCTCTCAAGCTGACTTTTGAAATTCTTTATTCTAATATATATTCTTATAACTTGAACACCTCAAAACAGTAATTAAAATGAGTTGGAGTTGTATATTTAAGTACGTATACAAACTCATTCAAACAATGATTTATAGAGAACGCTAGTAATAAAATTATGTTCTTTCCCGCTAAAAATTCGAGATTTATAAAAAATAATAAAATATTTCATTTGATTTTATTATTTATATACAGTTGATAAGGCACATGTCAGAAGTGTCAAGACCACTAGGTTTTAGCTTCTTCATTTACATATTATGTTTTGATATAGGATCTAATTCGAATTTTAGATTTTCATTTTTAGTTTAAACAATATTTATTCCGATAATTCATCATGATACGAAATTATACAAAGGAAATAATATTCAGGATTCAGAAACAAGCAATTTTACAAAAATAATACACTTATAACAATACATAAATATAATTACTGGCATGCTCTTTAATAAATATATGAATATGGAAAAGGTGATATTTTATTTTGCTCCGCCTGATTTTCTTGTCTCACAAAAATCACGAAATTTTGCAGGCGTGCTTTTCATAGCTTTTTATGATTCATGACTGTGCTAAGAATGAATCCCAAATGAAAAATTAAAAATGTATACGAAAATGACCTCGGTAAACCACTTTTCGATACTGACATTGACATTGACCTGTTCAACTTATGTCCTTCTATAACAACAAATATTGTGAATTTTTTACAATTTATCAGAATAGTCATAACAGGAACTGAACTCTACGTTACCCTATCAAACTGAAATAAAACCTATCGACTATAAGATAAATATGTCTAAAGACAGGAATGAAAAAGGCATACTAACTACTTGTAAGTTTATAAATATATTATCCAATTAAAGTGCAAATGACAAGTATTTTTGGAATGACAAACAATATCTCAACTTCAAAGTAATGACCGAAGCTTGCGAACTCATTGATACACTAAGACCTTCGGGAATGTTTATAAGTGAATGAATTAGCTGACTTGAACCGAACTATTCGCACTTTACGTTGCCTACGCAATTCAGGCCAGTTCAAACATAATACAAAATTCAATCAGAACGTGTAATGGCCAGTGAGTCCTTTTGTACCTATTAAAAAAAAACCTGTCCTAATACAATCATGCTCACCATAATTTTACAATGGATCAGCAATCAAAACAATACTATACCACGGTATTACGAAAAGGGGGAGGGCATTTCTTTAATGTGAATCCGAAACATGTTTCTGCATCATTTTTATGATTCACCATTTCATTTAATTGAAACAAAAACCTGTAACCAACACATGATCGGAGAACGATGATATAGAATAATTACGACCAGCTTGCATGTTGCTTACATTTACTTTTATAATTGCTGCTGCACCCGCATCATGTAACACGGGCAAGCACAAGATCGAAACAAAAGTTGCAGAGTTTAATCGTGTATGCCTAAGAATCGTGCCGAAGTTGTAAGCTCTGGTGGAAAGAGAAAGAATATGGTTGCTACAAAAATGCTTAAAAAATAATAAGGATTCTTGACAAGTGATGAACATATCTCCCTAATTATTTTGTAAACACTAACTTGTAGTTGGAACATCAAATATGTCTGTAAAATGCTACGACGAATTGATTCTTGGTAACCCTAGTACCGTAGGTTGATGAATAAACATTTTCTCTAGAGAAATCCTAACCCTAAATGTTAATTTGTGTTCATTCAAGCTTAGTCATCCATGTACCAAAGTATAGCTTCAAAAGTTCCTCTCAGTCTGGTCAGTCGAAAATACTGGCAAAACTCAGTGAAAGTGCAATTTGGAACAAATATTTAAACATTGCTACTAGTCTACACCTACTTGCATGTTCTCAGCTATACGTTGACAGTGACAATACATATTGTTCAGTTAGAAATGGTTCTGTGCTAAAAGTTTAATGAATCAAATTTGTAGAGCATGAATTGTGCAGCTATAAAAAGGAATGAGCTGCTACAACAACTATATGATCCTTGACGACAGTTTGTTTTAAATAGAAACAGAAAACAGAAAAAAAGCGATGTTTTAGCAAACAGAAATATGTTTAGGTTTTCTAAAAGCATATTATTTTTATACATTATATCATGTAACTGATTTCAAAACATTATACTGAAACATGTTACAGATTTAGGTTAAAGAAATGAAAATACATCAACCTCTGAACTTGACCGTTAAAAGAACAGTAAGTATATTAAGAATCATCAAGCCTAGAAAAGTAATAATGTTTGCGCAACCCTTTGTGTCGCAATTTTCAATATAATTAATAAATCTTAAACCGAATATGAACTAACTGTTCTCATATTCAAACTGTTTGAGAAGGATTTATATTCTCTTTTACATATCTAAACTGCTAAAGGAAGAGACCGATTTCATTTAGGCGCAATTCCTATGAAACCATACAAAGTCGGAAATATTTGTAATATGACGTATAATTGTAGTGTTTCGAACTTCCTAATTTTGTCTTTGAAACATATTTCCCCCACAGAAAACGCTATTTGTTTTTATATAAAATATCCAAATTAGGAGATCGTTATCGATCCGTTTCTTGTATGATTTCGCGAATGCCAAGTCGACGCACTGCCAACGAAATAAAAAAAACTGTTTGTTTCATAAATTGCCCAATTACATCGCAATTTCGAGGGCATCTTCTAGTGAACATGTATACTTATTAACGTACCGTATGCTCTTTAAGGTGCAATACCACCAAATCACCACAATCCGGGTCGAAAAAAAATATTCTCTTGAACTTGACAGTTGTATGTAATTAATCCTACATTTTATTTCAGTAAAAGATTTCTGTGTCATAAACATACATGTCTTGGGTATTTTAAAGCACCATTATTTTTTTATTTGGGATTTTTATAGAATATTTTGTAATCTTGAGGTTACATGGTGACTTAACCTTGTACACAGATTAAAAAAGGGGGAAATTTGATTGGTTAACTTCCAGCGATGGTTATTTTCTTATATGATTTTTCAACTACAAAAACATACTAGAATCATTTTCAAAACAGTGTGGTCCTGGCCATTGATTGACGACCTAAATTATCCCATCGACTGGGACAGATTATGCGAACGTTTGTCGGTAACAATCACTGCTCACTTCTTACTTATTATAGAACTTAAACTAAGGGGTCACCAAAGGTCTTAACGCCTTTAAAAAAAATAATTCGAAAAATTATTCAGGAATAGCCTTTATGTTTTGATTTATATTATTGATATAAATCAACACAGCGTATTATTCCGGATTCGTTTTTCGAATTGCTTTATTTAGGTGTTGAGAACCTTTGATGATCCCACAGATTCAGTGTCTTTAACAAGTAAATAGTGAGCAGTGATTGTTACCGACAAACGTTCACCTGATCTGTCCCAGTCAATGGGATAATTTAGGTCGTCAAGCAATGGCCAGGACCACACTGTTTTGAATATGATTCTATACACCAATACAGAGTTTACTTTGGATGGATGTGAATTAGAAAAAGGATTCAAATATAAATATTGAGGTTATCTACATGTAAAAGAGGCTTCTGGTAAATTCCATACATCCCATATGGAACTTTCAAAAATAGGTACAAAGTTTACATTCTATTCAATATGTTTAATTCTTTGAAATTGCAGATTATAAACCTATAATTTACATTTTAAAACACTTTTTGAATCTTTAGTTTAGCCAATTTCAATGTATAATAATTCAGAAATGTACGTATATGGACTCATATGAAACAACGTAAAATCTCGAAGTAGAACAGCAAGATATTAATAATACTTAACCTCTAACTTTGTTGAAAAAGTAAATATTTTTTTTTGCAAATCAGTAGTAGGTTTATATATGTAATAAAGCAAAAACATTTATTTAAAAGTCAGAGTTTAGGACAATAGCAAGTAGAGGTATATAAATGTAAAAAAAACAAGCACGAGCATGTTTAGCAAGAATATCTATATAATGTTGAAGTTCAGCATTTGTTATATGATGCATACCGCACAATATAAAAAGAAGATGTGGTATGATTGCCATTGAGACAACTGTTCACAAGAGACCAAAATGACACAGACATTAACATAATAGGTCACCGAACGACCTTCAACACTGAACAAAGCCACAACACAAATAATAGTCTATTAGGGGAGGATTATAAAACTTATTCTTGGTACCATTTGTCAAAAATAATATTCAGAAAAATAATAAACAATTATCAGAGATAGAACATATTATTAGTTACATGGTGTGTCAGTGACCTAAAACGAGGTATATGGGGCCAGTAAATTGCATATGGCAGGGCCGTAACTAGGGTTCGAATTCAGGGGAGGCAGGGGTTTTGGGACCGCCAATTGAGGCCCAGCCCCCGCCAATTTTTTTCTTGTAGTAAAATTGCTAAAAATGACCCATTTTCTTCGATTTACTTACCTTCAGAAACATCAGTATTGCCTGAACCTGGAAACAATTTTTAAGCAAAAACAAACTGAGAGCCAAGGCTCCGTCTCGAAGGCCTACTTTGACCTATAATTATTAACATTAAATACATTGTGACCGCAGATTTTGTTCTCAATATGGCTAAAAATCACCCGTTTTACTTTGATTTCCTTACTCTAAGAAACATCAGTATTGCTGGATCCTGGAAGAATTTTTTTTTGCAAACAATTATTATCTGTATAAGTTAAAGATATTTTTGTAAGAAATCAAACTGGTAAGTTAAAAAAAACATATAAAGCAAGATCATAGAAAACAAGATATTTTTTTTGTCGAGGACCTTGAATTCCAATTTTGTTGGAAGCTGAACAGACATGTATTATATAACTACAACATGGGACTTTCTAAACTAGTAAATACTTAGTTTAGAAAGTCTCTGCTTCAACGAATGGGAGTGTTTAACTACTAAGGCATTGACTATATAATGTTTTTGAACGATCCGTCTGGAGATGTTAAAAAAAATGACTCAACAGCTGATTCAGACGGAAACGAATTTCAGATATCATAGAGATTCACAATACAAAGAGAACTTCCTCTGCTTAATGGAGCCCTAAATAAATGTGAATAGTTAAGTTTTATTAAAATTGTTGAAAACCAAGTTTCATATGTGTTCTCGTACGAATACTGAATAACAGTTGGACGGCCACACGAAAAAAAAATATATACTTAAACAGTTCACTTTCAATAAAAATTTCAGAAAATGACAGATATATCACATATCATGATAACACTGTTAGAACTGTGTTGTTTATAATATATATTCAAGTTCTTCGTGTACATGTGGTCAATATTTCATTTTATTACTTCAAAAAAAAATTTGGTGTAGAAAATTCAGGGGAGGCAACTGGGGAGGCAGTTGCCTGCCCTGCCTCATAGGTAGTTACGGCCCTGTATGGGATGAGAGTGAAGGATTGTGTCATCTTTTTTTGTTTTGAAAAGGGAGGTTACTCCTTACTAACCCCATGTGGTAACTAACCATGTATGGTTGCTAACCCTATATTTTTATATTTTTAAGGACACCCTATATCAAATATGCATGCAGCATATTCACAACGTGTAGTCTTTAAACCTATCATATCTCTATAAATCTATAGGAGGTAAGATAATAATGTTGTACAAGAAAAATATAAAATAAATATTCAAGTCAGAGATTAAATGAGAAAACTTTGAATTGTGTTTTTTTTTAGTAAATCAAACTCTTAAACTAAATAGCATAACTTATATAGTTATGTTATAGTTATTGACCAAGCAAGTCGGTATATGGAATTTAATCTGCACAGCACGAGATGACCCAATAACCCGAACGACGTAGGAGTTCGGGTTATTGTGTCATCTCGTGCTGTGCAGATTAAATTCCATATACCGATTTGATTTAGGAGATAACTGTATTGTATTTTAAGCTCCGACGGCATCAATTGGGGATTTGATGGTCGCAAATTAAGTTTACTGGCGACGCGTTAGCGGAGACAGTAAACGGGTATTTGCGACCATCAAATCCCCAATTGATGCCGTCGGAGCTTAAAATACAATACAGTTATCTCCATTCTAATGAAACTGATAGAAAACAACGTTAAAACATGTATTTAAAATCTGTCATATGCCGTCTGCGCTTGCGCGTACGTCCGATAGCATCAATTGTCAATTGATGCCATGTAAATAAGTGACGTTATCCAATCAAAATGAATGTAACAAACGTTGTTGCATTAGAATGGCCAATAACTGTTTTAACACATGACGCAATCAATTTACGCGAACGTTTTAGAAATGTTGACGTCATTCCGCAATCCACGGATCCTAGGAAAGTTTCTTGTAGGTTAAAGCAAGGCGAAAATACGACTTTGGTAAGTTTAAAATTAATATTTTTTTTCATATTTAGACTCATTCTATAATTGCGATTTAATGGTATATTTTTTTATTTTTTTTTTTATCTTTTCCGTTAAATCTATTCCCAATTTTTATTTAATTGGTGACGATTAAGACTTTCACAAACTGTGTACTTCCAAATCGGTGTATGAATTAAAAACATAACTGCAAGGGTTATTGAGTTTAAGGGAGCTAGGATGAAATTTCAAATAAAATAGGCAGGACAGGAGTTTTGAGTAAAAAAAAAGTTAGGATGAGACACTTGCAAAATAAGTCAGGACGACAATTTAGGTAAAAAAAAAAGTCAGGATAAACTAAAAAAAAAAAGGCAGGACCGAACAGAGTGAAAAATAAACAGGCAGGACAGAGATTACAGCTAAAAAAAATGCAGGAAAAACTTTATCATCCTAGCCCCCCCTAAAAATCAAATGGTAGCTCCCTAAATCAGAATACTATGATTGCTTTTGAATTTCTTTCTCAATGATATGCTCAGAGAGAAAAGGAACCGAGGAAGATATTATATTACCTAAATTTTAAATTTTAAATAAACAGAAAATACGTTTCTCTTTCAAAACCTTTTACTCCCTGCACCCCCCCCCCCCTCCCCCCCCCCCAATTTCTTTTTATCTTCTGTATTACTTTTTAAGACACCTCCATCTAAATAAAGTCTGATTGATCTCCATCTAATCCCCCTGTTTTAAAACAAACTTAAATATGGTCCTCATTAAATTCGATCCTAAAATAGTTCCTTTATATTCGGATATTCAAAAAGTCGTTATAAATTCCATTGAATCTGAAACTAATCTAAATCATTATATTCGGATATTCTTAGATACAATTCTTTTTGGGCAGAAATTAACAAACAAAAATTTAACTTTAAAACACTGATTTAGATTTACGTTGTACACAAAATATAATAAAATAGTTTATGTACCAGCTTAGATAAAAAGAAATGAAGGAATAAGAAACCTTTTTTTTTTCCTATTTTGAAACTACGATATTTGTACGAAGTTTAACTTTGTCGTAATTTCAAGGGGTGGGGGCGAAAAGGTCGTTAACCCTTGGTTTTGACAAAGTATCGTGTTTTAGCTTTAAATCGTCAATATTGTCTTTAGTCTCGCTACACTCGGGGATTTTTTTTTTATTTGATAGAATAACGCCCCTTTCAAAATCCAAGAACCGCCCCTAAAGGTAAAAATAGATTTGAACTGTGCAGTTTATCTGAGGTAGTTAATGCACACCTTAGCTGTGCATTATCCATATTATACCACAGTAAGAACAAAGAGATTTTACTCTTGCCATGTGTTAAATAAAGTTAAAAAGATTTATGAATCATATTTACTCACTATATCATTTCTTGTTTGAATGTAACAAATGAAACTAGAGACTTGAATTCTGAAGTTAAATTAAAAAATATCTATAAAACAAGAATGTGTCCAAAGTACACGGATGCCCCACTGGCACTATCATTTTCCATGTTCCATGGACCGTGAAATTGGGTCAAAAATCTAATTTGGTTTTAAAATTAAAAAGGTCATAATCATAAGCATCAAGTGTACTAAGTTTCAAGTGGATTAGACTTCATCTTTATCAAAAACAACCTTGACCAAAAACTTAAACCCGAAACTCACACTTTCATTTTTTATGTTCAGTGGACCGTAAAATTGGGATCAAAAGTCTAATTTGGCTTTTAAATTAGAAAGATCATATAATAAGCAACAAGTGTACTAAGTTTCAAGTTGATTGGACTTCAGCTTCATCAAAAACTACCTTGACCAAAAACGATAACCTGCGGACGAACGAACGAACGGACGGACGAACGAACGAACGAACGAACGGAGCCACAGACAAGAAAACATAATGCCCCTCTACTATCTTAGGTGGGGCATAAAAATGAAATGGATAACTGAATGAATTGATGTCACTAGGTCTTTTTATGTCGGTCAGTTATAACTAAACTGGTTTGTATTTATGTTGCGTTCGCAGTTAAGGCTAGTTCAAATATAAAACAAAGTTCATTCATAAGTTGGTATAGCCATTAAGTCAATAATGTCCTTATAGAAAAACTTTAATGTCTAGATTACCATTTGAATACAATAAAATAGATAGCAAACAGTATACTAGTTTCCGGACGGTCAAGAACCATTGAATTTGACCATTAGAGGTAGAGCAAGTACTGTATTTGTTTCTGGACACCACAAGCTAATTAGGTTAGTCCCCAATTTGTTTCTGGACACCACAAGCTAATTAGGTTAGTCCCCAATTTGTTTCTGAACACCACAAGCTAATTAGGTTAGTCCCCAATTTGTTTCTGGACACCACAAGCTAATTAGGTTAGTCCCCAATTTGTTTCTGGACACCACAAGCTAATTAGGTTAGTCCCCAATTTTTTTCTGGACACCACAAGCTAATTAGGTTAGTCCCCAATTTGTTTCTGGACACCACAAGCTAATTAGGTTAGTCCCCAATTTGTTTCTGGACACCACAAGCTAATTAGGTTAGTCCCCAATTTGTTTCTGAACACCACAAGCTAATTAGGTTAGTCCCCAATTTGTTTCTGGACACCACAAGCTAATTAGGTTAGTCCCCAATTTGTTTCTGGACACCACAAGCTAATTAGGTTAGTCCCCAATTTGTTTCTGGACACCACAAGCTAATTAGGTTAGTCCCCAATTTTTTTCTGGACACCACAAGCTAATTAGGTTAGTCCCCAATTTGTTTCTGGACACCACAAGCTAATTAGGTTAGTCCCCAATTTGTTTCTGGACACCACAAGCTAATTAGGTTAGTCCCCAATTTGTTTCTGGACACCACAAGCTAATTAGGTTAGTCCCCAATTTGTTTCTGGACACCACAAGCTAATTAGGTTAGTCCCCAATTTGTTTCTGGACACCACAAGCTAATTAGGTTAGTCCCCAATTTGTTTCTGAACACCACAAGCTAATTAGGTTAGTCCCCAATTTGTTTCTGGACACCACAAGCTAATTAGGTTAGTCCCCAATTTGTTTCTGAACACCACAAGCTAATTAGGTTAGTCCCCAATTTGTTTCTGAACACCACAAGCTAATTAGGTTAGTCCCCAATTTGTTTCTGGACACCACAAGCTAATTAGGTTAGTCCCCAATTTGTTTCTGAACACCACAAGCTAATTAGGTTAGTCCCCAATTTGTTTCTGGACACCACAAGCTAATTAGGTTAGTCCCCAATTTGTTTTTTGGCAAATTGAAGATAAGTCATGATACTAGACTTTGAATATGTCCTGAAAATACTAAGGTGTTTAGAAAATTAATAAAAAACCACGAATAACTATGATAACATGAGAAAATTGGTTTATTTTGTTAAGTACATCACTGTTTTGGTATATTTTATCTTACGTTCGGTATTAATATATTGAAATAAATATGTATATATATATATATACATGTTAAAAATGAGGCTAAAGCATCAGCTGAGAGGCAGTATAAGTAACATTCTCGTCCAAGGAAGTTTGAGATTTTTAGAATTATTAAAGATTTCCCTGATGCATGCATGTGTGAAAATGTATTAAGCAAGAAATGTAACAGCGAACGACAAAATGATTTTGATTTTATGACGTAGTAGTTGTACCAAAATATGCTCTTTTTCATGAAAACGGTAGTTCAATTATGATGCCCCTTTATGAGTATTGTGCATGTCAATAATAAAAAAAAAACTATGAACAAAGGGACCTCATATATGAGCTACTGTTATTGTCATATTGTACAGTAAATACAAACAAGATTACATTTAGATTAAATCAAAATAAATTACATTATTGGAGGTTATTTACAAAAACAAAGTTGTACACAAAATCCTTTTTCTCCTTCGTCTTTGGTGTTTCGTGCTACATATGAGGATTTAAAAAATGGTTACTCATTCAGTATGGTTTCATTGTCTACGGCTTACTCACAACAGGCATCCAAAATCACTGGTAATCGAAACAATATAAAATACATCATCGCTAGCTTTCATTTACATTTATATTTATGTTTATAAAGATATGTGGACTTTTTATATTTTCGTCGTATTTCGTTCGCCGCCATAATTTTGTCAGTTTCTGTTTGACTTGTGAATTTTGAAAGTAGTCTTCCGCCTCTTAACAGAATGTTATATTTGTGTTGATGAGTGTTTCTTTATTCTACATTTGCTAGAGGTATAGGGGTAGGTTTAAAATCTAGATATACATGTTAAACCCCGCCGCATATTTGCGCATGTCCCAAGTCAGGAGCCTTAGGCCTTTTCAGGTCTTGTATGTATTTTTAATTTCAGTTCATTTATATGGTTTGGAGTTAAGTATGATGCCTACTTCACTGAACTAGTCCCACATTATATTTAGAGACCAGTTGATGCGGGATTTTCTCGCTGAGATAAAGACCCTTTGGTGGCCCTTTGCTGTTATCTGCTCTTTAGTCGGGTTGTTTTCTCTTTGACATATTCCCCATTTCCGTTCTCAGTTTTATTTTATGTTATTTAATCTATGTTTCGCAATGTAAAAAAATGTCAAAACTTCTGATGTCATACTAAATACAAGTTAAATAATAACTACTACTAAAAAAAATTTTTTTTTTTTATTATTTTGTAAAATTACACCAAGTACATGCACGATGTTAATTTTCCTACTTTTCGTTAAAAATATGGCAAAGGAGTTGTAATCTGTTTCATCAACATTTTATTCATGAGCATCATTATCTGTGCCTGTTGCATTGCCATCTCTTTCATCGAATTCATTAGCTGTGTATTCGTTGGCTCATTATTCATTGGTAGTTGTTTCGTCATTGGTTGTGTTGATGGCATTGTTTGTTGTTGATTATTGTGTCCCTTTGATGGTTGTTTTGCAAGCTGTGGCTGTTGATTCAACATTCCATTTAATGAATTCGTCTGTTTCGTCATAGTTTGTTGTTTTGTCGTTGGTTTCGTAGATGGTGTTGTTTTTTGTTGCTTCTGTGCTAACAGATCTTTTGCAATCTGTTTTTGATAAGATATTGGTATCCATGTGGAAGCTTGATCATTTAGGACAAACGATGGTACATTTGCTAACAGTGCAACTAGTTTTGCGTTTTCTGGGTTTTTATATGATTTAGCATCACGTGGAACCATTTTCAATACATCGGCTATGGTCATGGTTCCGAGAAGTCCAGATTGTCCTGACATTTGTCCAAGCATTGGCTGTTGCGCAAAGACCGTCTGCGCAGAGGCATTTGCAATTATAAAAACAATTATCGAAATGATAAATGAATTCATATTGTCTACAAAAGATAATTAAACATGTGTGTAAACTTATGATAAAGATGAAACGAGACATGTTTAGTGTATTTTTATTGATTGTTGTTTGTTTACTTTAATTTTATTGGTGGGACAACACATGGTACACCTGCTTTTCCAAAAATACGAGTATGAATCACTATATAGTCCAAATTGTTGTTCATTACTTAGTGTTCAAAGTATTGTTTTTTAGCCGATTGAAATTACTTTTAATGGTGAATTGGATTTCATATTTAGAGAAGGTACACAGTCTGTTCCAACAACAAGGTTGCCTTAGGTTTTTTTTGTGTTTGTTTTGTATCGATCTGATCAATAAGGGTAACTGTGAAGTCAGAGTTGTCTTCGAGTGATATTTTTTTTACATTTCTAAAAAATACTTCTATGAACTTCCAAATTCCAATACCAAAACTTAGAGACCCAGAACTTTTTTTGTATGTTAAAAATCATTGAAAACAACGAAAACAGTTATTTAATGAAAATTATATTGAAATCAAAACAGTGTTTACAAGTACAATTTTACATAGGATACGATAGCAGTTTCAGCAACATGGTCTATCAAAATGTAGTCCAATTACATTTATGAATTTGTAAATATACAAATCATATAAAACTACAATGTATGATGCATTATTATGATCTGGTGACATTTCCAGTAAGTTATGCATTCGATGTGTCCGAGCGATATCTCCTTTTTGTGTATTTGTAGTGTAAAATCAATCTTGAGGAAAGTTTAGTATTTTTGTTGTGTGACTCGTGTCGATCTTTCGAATTGAGTCGAATAGAATTTACTTTTACAGTTTGATCTTAGGTTTTGCTGTTATACAACTGTCTTATGTTATGAGAGGCTCAAGCACTCACACACATGTTTAACGCCGCCACATTTTGTACGTGACTGTCCCAAGTCAGTGGTTGTCGTCGGTTCATGTCTGTCATATTTTTTCCCGTAAGTTGTGTTGTTAAACAGTATGCCGATTATAATTTAGTTTGAATCATTTTTTACATTTTGCGTCTCGGGGACTTTTCCTTTAGAGCACTGACTATACGGTTTTGGTTTTTTTTAATGTTTGAAGGCCGTTATGTGGCCTATAATTATAGCTTGCATCCACTTTTTTTTTTTAACTCGGGTGGAAAGTTATCCCATTGTCATTCATACCACAGCTCCCTATTTCTATAAAGCTTTATGTGTTGTGTTCTCAATTCTAAACGAGTAGGGCACTCCTCCACAAAAAAAAATGGCCGCCACAAAATAGCACAAAAGCGGTGTTAAAAAGTGGCGTAAATACACAGAAAATCAAATCAATTCTAGAAGAGTAAACATACTAGATTATCAACTTACTTGCCGGGAAGTGTACAGCCTCTAAGAAACGGTTGTGTTGATGTTATGAGCAATGTATGTATAATAAATGTATAGACATAATTTATCGATTCTCTGTGAATTGTTTTAATAACAAATAAATCATCAATTGTGACAATAATCATATGCTTATGGATGGATGACTATAATTTATATTACTTTGTATATAAGCTAATATGCCTATGTATATAGCTAGTACAATGTAAAGCTGTCAACTGAAATATATGGGTCAGTTGCGGTTCAAGGTGGAGGGGTTTCGGGGGTCAGAACCCCCTCTGGACGATTAACGCATTTGAATGGGACATAATTATGTTTGGAACCCCCTTTTTATCCTGAGGTTGAACCCTCTCTTTTTTGAAAATTACTGGATCCGCCCCTGTTTTTGGGGTCATTACATGTAACTACCCTATAGGAGCACCTGAGATCACCCCTATTGTTTGGTGGGGTTGTTGATTCTTTAGTTTTCTATGTTGTGTCGTGTGTACTATAATTGTTTGTCTGTTTTTTCTTTTCATTTTAAGCCATGGCGTTGTCAGTTTATTTTCGATTTATGAGTTTGACTGTCCCTCTGGTATCTTTCGTCCCTCTTTTCGTACAAAGTACCCAATGAAATATTGTCAAAGGTACACACTTCTCAAATATAGGGTCATTAAATGTACAAGTATTTCTTTTTCTCACAAATCTCACCACCTGGTCAATACAATGTACAGGGCCCTGTTCAATATCGTTGCTGCTACGTAGATTTTGACTATTGAACGTGTAGCTATATACTAGCTGCTACATAAATATTGATAGCAGCTACTTAGCCGCTACGTAGCTGCTTCGATATTGAAATCAACCCTGGTAAATCTTTGACTCCGTGATTACCGATCAACTGTCAACCGGCCATTACTAGAATTTCATTTTTCTCAAAAGTAACGATTTGACTGGTCTTAAATACATTGTAACATGTCAACTTGTCTTAAAGAAGATTTTTTGTATAGTAACCATTTTATTTGTCTTTCCGACCTCATGGAAAGCCAAGTTCGTTTAAAAGCACTTGTCGTCGTTGTTCATTAAACATGTACGTTTTTTCTTTGTACCTAATCATTTGGTCTTTAGCTGCATGCGTGGAAGGTTCATTATTCACAGTAATACTACTTCTCCTAATCTTTATAAAAAGGGCAACACAAACAAATATAAGGAAAAAGAAACCAACAGTCAACACAGAAAAAGGACGAACAGACAAAACAAAAAATACAGATTAATGGACAACATAAAAAAGGACGAACAGACACACAATAGTGCACAAAACATCACACAGAAAACTAGATTGAGCCACATGGGAGAAATTAAATCAAAGACGAAACTGGGTTGACACTTTGTTCTAAGACGACAATAACGTATTGAACAGCTGAAATAAAACTATCTTTGATAACATTTTTAATTGAAAAAAATAAAATACAGTAATACATGAATTTAAAAATGTTGCCCACTAGATGTCTTGGATTTTTTTTTTGTGTCGTCAGGTTTTTTACTCATTGACATATACCCACGCATAAACTCTTTGCCAATTACAAGTACGGTTAATAGGTTTAGAAAATAAAATTTACTTTTAAGTAGATTTCCAAAAAGTGGCTATATCAATATAACAATAATGTGATTTTAAATGTCCGAAGGGGTGCATTATCTGATTATTTATTGAATGTCGATCCTCTCAAGATATCGACACTATTAATTATTTAATAAAAAATACATATTTATATATATGTTTTTTTTTAATAATATCCTCGGTGAATAACAGTCAACTCGGACAACATTGGAGTGCATTGAAACGTCTGAACCAATGTATCAAAAAATTATAGATGCATTTACTTTCGTAAACATAGTTGCTGTATAATTCATTTCTTAGGCTAGACTACATTAAAAAAAATATACGAACAAATGCATCAAAATTTACTAGCAGTTAAAGGTTTGTTTTTAACATTTAACAAGTCGTCGTGAACTTTTTGGTGAAATTTCCTTGGTATGTATTCATATATATTCATATTTAAAACAAAAGGTGGTATAAACCGTTGGAAACCTGACCCTACACCATTCTTATTTGTGGCATTTGGTTGTGTACTATTTGAAACGGTAGACAGCATTTTACCAAGTGTCATGTGTCTGCCATTTCCACCTAATGGTTGATTCTGTGCTTTGAAGCCGTTTCTTGTCCCTCTAAAAGGTTTGCTTCTAACTGGTCTTTTGACGTGGCCTCCTGCTTCTGTTGTTCTTGTGTTGTTTGCATCCATGTTTCCTGGTTTTATTATGGTGCCTTTGGTTTCTACTGTTCCTGGTTCATTAACACCTGTGTATTCTTGGCTTATTATGGTGCCTCTAGCTTGTAGTTTATTCACACCTTTGTCTCCAGGTTTCATATTACTATCTCCAACTGCTCTAAATTCATTTACACCGGTGTTTCCTGGCCCTATAATGGTGCCTCCAGTTTGTACTTTTCTTGGTTCATTTACACCTGTGTCTCTTTGCCCTATAATGGTGCCTCCAGTTTGTACTTTTCTTGGTTCATTTACACCTGTGTCTCTTTGCCCTATAATGGTGCCTCCAGTTTGTACTTTTCTTGGTTCATTTACACCTGTGTCTCTTTGCCCTATAATGGTGCCTCCAGTTTGTACTTTTCTTGGTTCATTTACACCTGTGTCTCTTTGCCCTATAATGGTGCCTCCAGTTTGTACTTTTCTTGGTTCATTTACACCTGTGTCTCTTTGCCAAATAATGGTGCCACCATTTCCAACTGTTCTATTTTCATTTACAATTGTATCTCCTTGTCCTATAATGATACCTCCAGTTATTGGTTCATTAACAATCACGTGTCCTTGATCTATAATTCTACCTCCTGTTTCTACAGTTCTTGGTTCACTGACAATTGTGTCTCCTGGCCATATAAAAGTGCCTCCAGTTCCAACGGTTCTTGGTTTATTTACACCTTTGTCTACTGGTTTTTTAATACTACCTCCTGTGCCTACTGTTCTTGGTTCATTTACGGCTGTGTCTCTTGGTTCTACAATGATGTTTCCGGTTTTTAATGTTCTTTGTTTATTTATATCCATGTTTGTAGGTTTGGTTTCCATCTCCAATGTTCTTGTTACTTTGTCTGCTTTATCTAGTGGTCTTGTATATATGCCCCTTTTATCTACAGGTCCTGTGAAAATTAACTTTCCAGTTGTACAGACAAGAGTACTGAATAAAAACATTGGTATCCATAGTATGGGGCTCATCTTTCCTGAGGAAAACAAAATGAATCTATTCATTATATACAAAATTTATCATGTTAAAAGATTCAAATATTAATTAATTTTAAAAAGGGTAATTTTGGCAACCCAACTGAAGTTATGTTTAAATAATCGTGGGATGGATCAATTTTTTTTTTTGCACACAAGTTCCAAAAGAACAAAATTAGCAAATTCGCAAATCATGAATTGCATTCTTTTTTATATACAAGTAGCTATTTACTACACATTTTTTATTTCTAAATCAACAAGTAAATCATAGATTTTTTTTTATTAATTACGAACGCATTAATGAAACTGTTAAAATGAAAAGCAAATGAGTATTTTCGAAACTGTAAAAATGAAAAACAAATGAACTTTTACGAAACTGTCAAAATGAAAAACAAATGAACTTTTACGAAAATGTCAATTAAAAAAAATAACATTTACCAAACTGTTAAACTGAAAAGCAAATCAACATTCACAAAACTGTCAAGCTGAAAAGCAAATGAACATTCACGATACTGTCAAACTGAAAAGCAAATGATCATTCACAAAACTGTCAAGCTGAAAAGCAAATCAACATTTACGCAACTGTCAAACTGAAAAATTGAAAAAAAAATGAAAATTTACGCAACTGTCAAACTGAAAAACTAAAAAACAAATGAACGTTTACGAAACTGTCAATTAAAAAAAATGAAAATTTACGAAACTGTCAAACTGAAAAGCAAATGAACATTTACGCATCTGTTAAACTGAAAAGCAAATGAACATTTACGAAACTGTCAAATTAAAAAAAATACATGCAAATTTACGAAACTGTCAAAATGAAAAATAAATGACTATACCTTTATTGTCTCTGAGTTCCCTTTTTAAGATTTATTAAATGGGAGGAACATTATGAGAGGTAGAGCCATTATAAGGACAGATGTACTGTTTATACCTTGTTGCCATTTTTTTTTATTATTAAAGAACGCCTATTACAGGGAAACGAACGACCATTGTCAGAAGTAAATAGACACGTGACTTGACGCAACCATTTTCTGTCAATATATGGTAAATATATGTAAGCAACGCGAGAATTTAGGAAAACACGTGTGGGTGTCCGATAAAATTAGCATATAACCAATTATTTTTACAACAACACAGCAATAAATGTATAAATTGATGTTAAATTGTATTGCTTGACCCTTATGGGTGTTATTTTGCAATTAAGATTATTAATAAGAAGAAAAAAAACAAAACACATTTATGATCATTTCCTTTAAAAAAAGATCGTGCCTTATGGAACATCTAATATAAATGTATTTTAAGTGTGTTAATTTCGCTAGAAGGTCAATTATTTTCGGTTTGTATGTACCGTGTTTATTAGCAAACATCAATTGCAAACATGGAAATTGTTGTATAAAAATAACATTGTAAGTAATAAAGGAGAATTTTGTTATCTTAATGTTTTTTGTTGTTATTTTGCCTATCTATCTTTTCTTAGATATGTTTTTTTTCAATAGTTTGTATGTACTGCTATCAATTTACTTCACTTAATAATTTCACATAAACAGGTCTAGCAAATCCCAGAGAAAATTAAATTATAAGTTTAAATATATGTATTTATATTGGATTGGGGAAACTAGTTATTCTTTCCACTTTGCGGGTGCGAGTGCTACCTTGTAGCGGCATAAGCCTTCTCCTTTTCGAAATCTACAAGGGTTTCTTTTACATGCAAAATATATGGCCCTCTCTCAACACGGGTCAGCCATTTATCGTACCCTTTCGACGGACTATCATCGTTCCTCAAGACCATACTCGCAAATGGTGTAAAGGGAGAGCCGAAAATTCAGTCCCTAACTATTTCACCCCGGAGTGGTGGTCTAATTAGGAACCTTCGTGTTCGTCGTTTGATGTACTTACCACTACACCACGGCTCTCTTGTTTGATATAACAAGTCTGCAATAAAGTTTTTTTTTTAAATTTTGATGAAACAGAACCAATTTGTGTTGCTGTTCATGTATATTCATGATTGAAAGACGAGTGTTGATCAACTTGAAGATGGAGAATCCCTTAGTGTGCGGATGATTAAACAATTATTTTCACTTAGTATCGTTTAATCAATGGAAAGCTAGTTTTAACACCAATCTCATTCCACGTTTAACATTTCCTAATTAATGAATTAAAAAAAAGTTATGATACCGCTCGTCGAAAACATCTACTTAATGGCTTAAATATAAAGGCTACTGGTTAAGAGACTAAATAAAGTGATAACTGACGGACATAAGTAGTATCGGCGGGTGGGGTAAAACATTATCTCAGTCATCGTGGTCACAATAAAATAAAATAATAATTGTCATTGCCATCAATTTTCCAGAAATTGACTAGAATTTGACTGCAACTCTTTAGTAAAATCTTTCATCTTTATATTTAAAGTGTTCAAGTCGCGAATCTCGTCAGTGTTTTTACCATGTATGATTTTGTATGCCCCATTTTAAGGCATTATGTTTTTCAAAAATTGGATTCAATTTGGGTTCAAAACTCGAATTTGGCTTTGAAATAAGACGGATAATATCATAGGGAACATGCGCACTAAGTTTCAGGTTGATTGGACTTTAACTTAGTTTAGTTTAAACAATATTTGTTAATAAACAATTTCAAGACAAATATTACAATGTTACATAAAGTACAAATATGGGATTCGGAAACAAGTTTGGAAAAACTTTTATAAATCCGTCTCCCTAAAAAAACCCAAAAAACATCTATTTAACATACAATATTACGTGCCAACAGTATATTTATTTTATGGTAGCATATGATACATTGAATAAATAAACACACACACACACAAAATAAAAAAAATACAAAAAATAAAATAAAGGGAAAAAAAAAAGTGAGGAAAAAAAAAACAAAAAAACAAACAAACAGAAACAGTCAACTCTTATTTACTTTTCTAGACAGTCACTGGAACCAATACACACGTCCGACCACAATTAACTACACCGGGCAATCCACTTGATTGTACATCATATTTAAAAAAAAAAAAGAAAAAAAAAAGTCTAAATATATAATATATAAACATACACTAGATTAACTTTCAAAACGTTTTGTTTTATTAATGTATTCAGAAACTTTATGAAATATTTGCATATTGTCCTCGTCAGCTTTTAAACTATCCCCATATAAAACAATCTTAAGATTAGAACAAGAGATCGTCCCGATAGTATCCCTTCGAATTTCATTATATTTTGGACATTTGAAGAAATAATGAGAGGTAGTTTCTACTCGACCACAGGAACACAGTGCGTTCTTGATTAGATTTTTTTCAAATAGATGGTCCCTTAGAACACTACTCTGGAGCCTTAGTCTTGCTAAGCATATCTGTTCTCTTCTACAGCCGAAGTGAAAATACAATGGTATTTTATTAATATTTTGAGAAAGATAAGTTTTAAAACCCGATTTTGATTGGTTTAGACGAATGTCGTCAGGAATATTGTTCCAAAGGTTTACTACGACTGGTAGAAAAGACTTTTGATAATTATAGCTTGTTCTGCATAATACAGTTTGTAAATTTGAAGATCCCCTAGTCCTGTGGTCGTGTAGATCTAGTCTCTGATTTGGAACTAACACAGAAAGATAATCAGGACAATCTCCGTAAAACATTTGATGAAATTTTAATAACTTATGTTTATCACGCCGAGACTGGAGAGTTTCCCAACCGGTTTCATCCATTCGTCTCAACTCGGCCGATTCCGTACCCTCATCTAAATCAGGCCCTGTAGCTTTTGAAATATCAAGATTCAAAAGCACATCTTCAACATCCTGCTCACTTATCACCAGTTCCTCTAGTTTATTAATTTCATCATTTTCTAATATTGGTAATACATTATGTGAATCATCAACAGAAGATTGAGCGCAGAAATAATCGTTAAAATATGTAGCTTTTCTATATATTGGTTATTGAAAATTTAAGTTGGATATGCTGATTTTTTGTTTGGTAGTCCGATCAATTTTTTTATGGTTTTCCACCATTGTTTAGTGCTTAATGTGTGAATACTATCAACTTTACTTTAACTTCATCAAAAACTACCTCGACAAAAAACTTAAACCTGAAGCGGGACAGACGGACGAACAAACAGAAGTACGAACGGACGCACAGACCAGAAAACAGAATGCCCCTCTACTATCGTAGGTGGGGTGGGCATAAACAAGAGAGAAACGAAAAACATGTATGAACCATATCAACAAACGACAACCACTTGACGTCAAAAACCTGACTTATGGCATACAGGTGCAAAAAAAAAAAGACTGTACATTGCTGTCTTGATATCTTAAAGTCATGTGTGTTGCTTATGTGCTATCTCATATGGGCTACATCTTCTTTTATTCATATTATGTATCTGTTGGTATGATGTATGACATTTTTTTTAAACAATAGGCAAGTGCGGTGACCTATAGTTGTTAATTTCTGTGTCATTTTGGTCTCTTGTGGAGAGTTGTCTTATTGGCAATCATACCACATCTTCTTTCTTATAAGAACACAAAATGGAACGAAACTTGGAGAAATGTTCGACAAATATTAAATTTCAGGATTTTAAGACATTCGGGTAGACTAAAAAAGTGTGTAATTTACTTATTGCTCGCTAGCTTGAGTTTGGTGTGTACCATAGGGGTTCTTCCGAGGATTCTTTTCACTTCTTTTATTCATCCGAATTTTTCTTTTAAGTTGCCGTTAGAACGAGAAGAACTTTTATCTACACTTGCTGAACTCTCTTTCAATGAAACCGCCTCACTGGTTTCTAGATAGGTTGTAAACACCTTGTTTTCGGACGAGGTCGTGAATTCGATCCCCAGACGAATCAACCTAAAAACTTGAAATTGTATTCTAGACAGAATTTGCTGGTTTTTTTTACTGAGCACGTGACACGCGGGAGTAATAAATAGAGTCACGAGATTATTCCTGGGTAGTGTGATATTTTTAATTGCAGACTGTTATATATATATGTGTGTACCTTGTGAACTAGCACGTTTAAAACCCGACTTAGTTAACTAAGCGTGTCGTATACATATCAGATTAACATATTCTCCTCCTTATAATATTTACAACTTTACGTAATCGCTATCCATCCATACATAAAATGCAATGCTACTATTATTATAAACGGCATGTTATCTAAATAAGCATGTTACACAATTAAAAAATATTTTATGTAATAAATACATTATCATATCAAAGCAGCAACATCTGTACAAATTGTGTCCCATGATACTCATGTGATTATTATCATAACAAAACATTTCATTTTTTTTTGTATTTTTAAAGTCAGCTTCGATAAAATAGCTGACTATTGCCCTCATGTTATGTTATACAACAGTATCAATAAAGTTGCTCATCCATGGCAAACATCATATGATATAACATTTTTTTTAAAGTAGAGCACATTTAACATTTAAAATCTTTTACAAAAAGCAAACAAACACAATATAAAAATGTATTCATTCAAAGCACAGCTTACTGGTTAAGAAAACATTTAAACATTTTATGTTTTTTTTCAATTTACGATTTGAATAAAATTGCTGACTCTGCATTTCCTCATGTGATGTTATATAACAACATCATTAAAATTGCTCACCCATGGCGGTCATCATATGATATAACTTAATTATTATTCAAGTCTTTAATCAAAGTAGAGCAAATTTAAAAAAATCGTTTACTAAAAAGTAATAAAAACAAAATAAAAATATATTCCAAAGCCTAATTTACTGGTTAAGAAGAGCTATTTTGGTCTGTATTTAGTACAAGGGTACTCAACCGTACATACGTAAAAGCAAATCATATAAACAGAGAGAAGACTAGACGATTAAACTACGAACAAATTCTTTCAGAAAATTATATAGAAATGAGTCACCATTTTTGGTGTCAACATATCTAAACTTGTCCGATTCGCTCGTGTATGTACATTTGTAACAACGTATTTGATTTCAACGAAAGAAATCTCTGTATTACAGAAACGTTATTACACCCAGGTTTTTGATATCACAAACAAGTCAAAACATTTAGTATAATTTTTTATTTACTCAGTGCAAGGACATCATTCGTAAATATTAATCTACATGCAGATATCTTATACGCTCAGGTAATTCCCATCCATTATTTTATGGTAATATTTTTTACAAAGTACAAAAATGTCGTTATGCATATAAAAAAACCCTAACCAAACCTTTAAACAGACTTATTTGAAAGAGATATTATGATAGTAACGATAGTGTTGTCAGGTCATTAAGGATTGCATATTTTGGTCTAAGTATTGATTCACTAATAGCGTGTTTGCATTGAATATAAAATTGTGTTATTATAAAACCAGTTATTGGCATGATACGGGTTATGTTCTTCTCATATATTTTATGATGGTATGATACTCAACTCCTAACGGGATTAATTTTCATATGATGAAGAAATAATCTTTCAATCAGTTTAACTGAGGTTGGGATCTCACAAAACATGTTTTAACCCCGCCGCATGTTTGCGCCTTTCCCAAGTCAGGAACCTCTGGCATTTAATAGTCTTGTAAAAAAAATATTTTTTAGTTCGTTTGTTTGTTTTGGAGTTTAGTGTGACGTCCATTTTCACTGAACTAGAACACAATTTAATTTCGGGGCCAGCTGAGCACCACCTCCAGGTGCGAGATTTTTTCGCTGCTGGTAGACCCATTGGTGGCCATCGAATTTTATTATACTCATTGGTTGGGTTGTTGTCTCTCTGACACGTTCCCCATTTTCATTCTCTATTTTATGATATGACGTTTGTTGCCTTTATAAATTCCAAATGTTTTGTCCATATGTACAGAACGAGATTTAATTGAATACTAAGACACTTATTCTAGCTTGGTTCTTCAAGGTTTATAAGCTGGATTTAAGCTGGCTTAAACATAACTACCTCTTTAATTTGATAGTATTGTATGCTGTTTAGCGGTCAGCTGGCCCCATTCCATTAAATTGCAGAAATCCTGATAAATAAAAAAAAACCGACATAGACAGGCATACATGATAGAATTTGACCAAGTCAACTCTCAAATGATTATACAACTCTTACTCCTTTCATCGTTACATAAATGGGTCATTATTCTTGTGATGCCTTAACACAAAAAATATAATCATAGTTAAATTCGCAGTTCGATGTTTTTCTGTATTGTATATTGATTGTTTTGCTTGCTAAAATTGAAATGCAAATATTTCATGCATAATAAGGGCGAGATCAAATTTACAATAATTCCAATAGGAAGGTTCTTCTAGGGCAGCTGACGGAACACGAAAGTTAGGGTATGCTTGAAATGAGACATCAGTCTACCTGTGTACTCCGTACGATGGACCCCTCATAGAATGATTGCAAGCCTCATATTTCTTGAATTTGGAGAGAGCACGACAAACACCATTCTTAATAAAAATGTTATAGTGTTCTTTTATTTGTCTTTATAAATATAACTTTGACTGTTTAGTCTGTTTATTTTGGTTGTATCCATTTGACGTGGCTCGGTACTTATGCATCCCGTCATTGTGTTTATGTTATAGGATAATTTGTTTTCTTGTCTTTCGTTTTTACTAAAAGAATTTACTGCTTGCCCTTTCTTTTCTTTTGCATGTGCATGACGTGGCTCTGTACTTATACATCCCATCATTGTGTTATTGTGTCTTGGTAACGATTTGTTTATATATGTTCTTTTTAACGTGATTAAGATAATAACACAGCATTGACTGCTGTGCCCCCATTTTTGACATTTTTACCTACTGTCCGTTTGTTTCATTCACACACCGTTTTCAATATAATAGAATTTAATACGACTGTCATTCAGGTTACAGGTTTAGCTAGCCATAAACAGTAGATTTAATTCAGAATTTTCTACATAAGAAAATGCCTGTACCAAGTCAGAAATATGACAGTTGTCCATTCGTTTGATGTGCCATAGTTTCAGCTTTTGATTTTGACATTTGTTAAGTGACTTTCCGTTTTGAATTTTCCTCGAAGTTCAGTATTTTTGTGACTTAACTTTTCACAAGACATCTGTTTTAACGCCCTCGTTCGTTTCTACTCTGAAAATAGTGCGCATTTCTTGGGGAAAGTTTCTATATCCCATGAGGTAAACTCTTGGTAATTTATTTTATATCAACTGAGATCCTTCTTTAGATTATGCTCATTCAGTAACTAAAGATATATAGTGTGTAAGGGAACGACCATTTAACTTCAAAGAGGAGGGGGTAATGTTGTTTTTTTATATAAATATTCTGATCTCCAATTTGCTAAGATAAAATATCTTTTTTAGCGATCAAGCAGGTGACAAAACACATTTTGAATCCAGATTTTCCCCATACCTTAAAGTCTTAAATTTTTGATAAAAAATTGATTGATAGCGTCAGAAAACTCGCTCTGCGCAAAAAATGTCTGACTGCGGGGGGGGGGGGGGGGACATACACCCCCACCGTTAAAGTTAAATGGTTGCTCCTTAAAAAAAAGTAAAATAATTTCAAACACGGACCACTAACACATAATTCTTAGACTTTGACCATGTTTAGCCGAATCTTAATTCCTTACATAATCCTTCAGTGATATTTTTAGTAACAGTGTTAAAAATCTTTATGTAACTCTTATTTTTTGTTATATATTGTACAGGTGCGTGCAATGAAGTACTACGTTTTCAAATAAAAAAATATCGAAAGAATGTTTAAATTTGTTGCACTTCAGTGATATTTTTAGTAACAGTGTTTATAATCTTAATGTAACGTTATACCAAGGAGGTTATACAATAAAGTGCTACGTTTTCAAATAAAAAAAAGATGTCTAAAGAATTTTTAAATTAGCCACACTTTAAATGCCACGTGACACTCAAGGTAAATTATGCAACTATTGACCTGTGTTGTTTCGTAATATTTTGTTGATTTATGAAAATGAACTAAGTCATAAATATAAAAAAAACACGCAAATATGTGCACAATAGAATCATAATACATAACTATATCAAAAACATGTGAACAATATAAACTTACGCAACACTTGAAGTGGTTATTCTAAACAATATCTCATACATAATTGCTTTTTTTCGTCTTATACAATATTCCAAAAATAATAGATTGCAGAAGAAAAATGAATTGTTGAATATATTTTATAGAACTCAAATTCACATTGACTCAAATATGTGCACACTGATATATAACCTAGTACTATATCAAAACATTGAACAATGTAAGGTTACGCAACAACTAAAAAATCCCCCAAAAAACACGATGTTTCTTTGACACTAAAAGGGGATATAACTAAGAATATTTCATACATTATTGCGGGGTTTTTTTGTCTTGTACCATATTCATTGTTGATTTATTTGATAGGACTAAAATTCGCATTGATAAAATTGAAAACTATCAACTTCTGCAAAATGGTAGAAAGAAAGTTATCAAGGGTCAGCTTAACAGAGCAAGTAAGATAGTGTTGCAGATGCCTTGTGGAAAACTTATTTAAGTCATATGGCGCCTTACTTTTCCTATGTTTGTGCTATGGTAAATTTGTGTATTCTTTTTTTCCTTTTTGATAGTGTGCTTTGTCTATATGCCTTTTTGTGTTTCTTTGTTACATATTTGTTTGTTTTTGTAGTGATTAAGATAATAATAGTTAGCAAAGGTACCAGGATTATAATTTATTACGCCAGACGCGCGTTTCGTCTACATAAGACTCATCAGTGACGCTCATATCAAAATATTCACAAAGCCAAACAAGTACAAAGCTGAAGAGCATAACACGGTGTTGACTTCTGTACCCCTATTTTTGACATTTTCACCTATTGTGTCTGGTTGTTTCCTGTTGTCAAACAGTATGTTTATAGATAGCTATAAAACCAGATTTACTACATAATAAAATGTCTGTACAAAGGCAGGTATATTCCAGTTGTTATCCATTCCGTTTGGTGTATTTGAGCTTTTGTTTTTTTTCCATTTGATTACGGACTTCCATTTTTTAGTTTTTGGTTATTTTATTTTTTCCCTGTACATGTACATCCTTGTATGGCTCTTTTTTTTTGGGGGGGGGGGGGGGGTTGATCGTTCTAGTTAAGGTAAATCCAGAATGACTTCAGATGCACGAATTATCAAGCGTTATTTTTATGTTTAAGCATTTACATTTATTTATGAAAATCTTATTAAAATTAATACATAGGAATTGCAAACATTTTGAAAAGGATTCATATCATATGCATCGACAAATTAAATAGTTAGTGCCTTTTCATGCATTATTCATTGTACAATTATTTGTATAGAAGTTAACAACTTATTAAGGTATAAAACTGTCTGATCCACATTATAAGGACTTAATTGTCGTTTTTATGGACCAGAAACCCGCTGCATTTGTTTGCACCTGTCCTAAGTCAGGAACGGATTTTCAGTAGTTGTCGTTTGTAGATGGGGTCCATAAAAGAGGAGAGAAAAGTACCAGAGGGACAGTCACACTTAAAATACACGAAAATAAACTGACAACGCCATGGCTAAAAAATAAAAAGACAAACAGATAAATAACAGTACAAAATACACAACATAGAAAACTAAGGATTAAGCAACACAAACCCCGTCAAAGATCTCAGGTGTTCTGGAACCGTAAGCATATCCTGCTTCATGTTATTACAAACCCGGTAAATGGTCTAATTCGGTAGGTCACACTCGTGGTGAATGTGTTTCTCGTTTCTCGTTTTTTTACATACATTGTAGATAAGACCATTCCCAGTGGTTTTCTCGTTTGAATGGTTTTACGCTAGTCAATTTGAGGGCCCTTTATAACTTGCTGTTCGGTGTGAACGACTGTACTTTGACCTATACAGGCTCTTCTTTTACAACTTGGATGGAGAGTTGTCTCATTGGCACTCATATTATTTCTTCTTATACATGTATCTATCAAATGTGTCGCAATAACACAGACAGGCTTGAAAAAACATGTACATGTACTTAAAAATCATAAATAAAAATGTCATGTTTTTGACACATGTATATTTAGAAGTTTTAACACATTGTTGATATTTTACCCGTCTATTCGTCTGACTGTGTCATGTCAAGTTAGGTAATGACTGTCTAGAACTCTAGGATGGTCCTCTCTCTCAGATACCATTTTTTAGCTATCAGAGCCAAACATATAAAGGACAAAGAACAGTCTATCTGGCACTCTTTCTTGCCTTAGCGATTTTAAAAATGGTTGATTTATGTTGCTTGCAAGTTGGAAAAAAAATCTCCGCAAAACAATTTTACAGCGAAAAAAAACGCTCATTTTCTGAAATACTCAAAATACAAAACAATAGTTATTTTTAAATTAGTCTAAACACGGAGATTCACAGCGATTAGAATGCAAAGTCATATGTTATAGACTAACCTGATATGGTCATCTTTGACAAAGATTGTTCGTATCATTTTAACTTTCGTACAAGAAAATAGCTATGATCGTTATTCCAATTAATGACAAAGTGTATGTTACAGTCCACATTTAAATTCAGAACCCTCCCAGTACAATTGGAATATTTATAGATAAAAGAAGATGACACAACTTCCCATCCAAGTCAAATTTGTAAAACGTTAACCATGATGATAGTGTGTTTTGGGGGACTTTTAATGTATTTTATTTACTGTAGAATATTGTGAAAATTTTATACGCAAACTCAATCTGTGTAATTAATATGAATGTATAACTTATGTATGGAAAAAAAATATAAAATAGATTTTTTTATGATATAGTCCACCGTTTATCCCTGGACGTTGGATCATTGTAAACACAGGGCCCCTTGTGTATTCTTCCCTGAGCTATACAAGGAAAATGTAATCAGGTGATTTTCAATAAATGTATTTCAAGTCTTAAAAAAAAAAGAAAAAAAAGAGGCATTTTGAAACATTGAAAATTTAAAAAAAAAACCAAAAAAAAAACATGATAATGTGACAAAGTACGGCCTTCATCACGGAACCTTGGAACACACCGATAAGCAAGCAAAAAAATAAGACCCCATCATTACTAGTCTTATACCATTCAAACAGGAAAACCAACGGCCTAATATATATTAAAACCGAAAAACGAGAAAAACTAAGGAACCACAACAACAAACGACAACAACTGAACAACAGGTTCCTGATATAGGACATGTGGAAAGAATGCAGCGGATTTAAACGTTTTAACATGCGCCAACCTTAACCTAACCTGAATGTAATATCACAACCTAGAAAGACACTTTAAAATATCAATTGATATCACTATTAATATCTACTAGTAAAAACTGGACTTTGTTTATACTTATTACGATACTTTATCACACATTTTGTACTGATATGTACGAAAAGCTTCCGTATTGAAAACCGTACTTTGACCTTTAGTGGTTTACTTTACTTTCCAGGTTGTGACTTTGATAGAAAGTTGTTTCATTTGTATTCATACAGCATCTTCTTGTAATTATCAAAATTTTATATTTTGAAGAGAAAATTGCATATTTTGTCACATTCATGTAATGATAGCAATATTAGAATAATGAACGCCTACAACCAACGGTTTATTTGGTCACAATACGTATTTGCTTAAAATTGAGATACCAATCATACATGTACATACATTATCTCAATAATGTCACGGCATTGCTCTTTTTTTTGGAAAACATTAACAATTAAAAATAATTGATGGACGAACTGCGATATACATCCAGCATTGACCAATACGTTCATACTCGGGACTATAATATCAATAAAAGATGTTAATTATGCTAATAAGAAATGGAAAGACAATCCATGTGCTGAAACGAGGGTCAGAATGATTTGTTGTATACGCTTCTTCCGATGGTATAAGTAATAATTGAAACTTCGGGTAAAAGACTTTAAGTAGTTGCTAATACTCCACAATGCCCGTACTAGGCGAGGAAGCGCTTTTGACGAAAGGACGTTGCTACCACGTGACCTGCTAGGCGATTGATTTCCAAAGATATACATGATTTAGTCCTCGATTGTGGCTGTAAAGTGTGTTGATGGATTGCAATTGTTTTCAATACGTGGACTACTTTTTTATGTGGAAATTCATAAACTCTTGTACAAATTCCGATTTAAAAAGATTGATGGTGATTGTCTTAATCCCACTTTAAAATCTTTTGAAAAAATATCGGGTCGAGAAGGAATTAAAATTTGTTACGAAAGACTCATGTTTCACAATTTGATCGATAGTTTATTTTTTTCATGGTTTACTGTTACTTGACATACACAAGGTTAATTATTAAAATATCCCCACTTTGTCTGTATATAAAAGCTCCTGAAATACACAATTAGTATCATCTTCTCATTTCAAACCAAGCAGAAAAGGTAAGATTATTTAAAATATTGATCAACTAGAGAATACAATTAATGCATTTATGTTTTTCTTTCTATGAATTTTAACGTGTATTTTTTTTTTTAATTCTTCTTTTCTTTATATGCCTCTCTATTTTTTTTAATATTTGAAATATTGTTCAAATAGAGAAGACAATTAATGCATTTATCTGTTAATCTTTTTTTTTCTATTAATTTCAATGTCTAGTTTGTTTATTCTGCTTGTCTTTACTTGCCTCTTTCCTCCCTTTTCTATCTAAATTTTACTACTCCAAGCAAATAAGCATTTCTTATATTTTTAATTTGAAATAGAAATAAAAGTTGTAAAACAAAGCACATTTTATAAAAGGTGCAGAAAGATGTTTATCTTGAGAATAAACTATTTTTACATTTATTAATAAAAAAAAAAGAACTATGATAATTCTACGTGTTGGTTTTCACCCTGAAAATAAAGCTTACTCAGGCAAGTTTTGCCATAAATGATGTGTGCATTTAAACAATCATATTATGTTACTAAGTCTGATTCAGAAACCAAGTGATAGATATATGTTAAAAAAACCATCTAGAAATGAGAAAGGAAATGGGGAATGTGTCAAAGCGACAACAAACCGACCATAGAGCAGACACCAGACGAAGGCCACCAATGTGTCTTCAATGTAGCGAGAAACTCGTAAGCGTCCTTCAGCTGGTCCCCTAAAAAGTATATTAAGACATTCTATTTCTGATACTTATAGATTATCGTTGCTCATCTCAACGAGATGACTGATAATAATCTGTTTATCGCTATTTTACCTATTACGACGTTGTCAATTTCATTAGCAACGCGACGTGCGTCCTTAGTTTCTAGTGATAATTTTCTATCTCAAGCGAGTAGCATGATATGAAAAGTTATCACAAAAAAATACCAAAGGAAAAATGACAAAAAATAGCGATAATAGAATAACATTAATATTTATAAAGATAAATTCGTATAAGAAGTTCCGAGTTATAACTACAATTGATTTAATATTTCATTGTAGAACCCATAACACAGCTGGAAAATGAACACCAAGTGTACATCTGTGGTCGTAGCAGTGCTATTATTAGTCAACAGCATAGCAGCACATGGTGGATATGGCCCTGTTGGGTATTCTAGCGGCGGATATGGCGGAAATGTCGGTGGATATGGCCCTGCTGGGTATGGCGGTGGATATGGCGGAAATGTCGGCGGATATGGTCCTGTTGGGTACGGCGGTGGATATGGCGGCGGTCTTGGTGGAATAGGTGGTTTTGGAGGGATTTTGTCATCAGGATTGTCATCAGGATATGCCAATCCCAGTTTTTGGATGAAATACGTACCTAAACAGTATGCAGGAATTGTACAGAAATATGCTACTGGTAACATTGCCAGATCTTTTATGTCTCAATGGATCAATAATAACCAGAATAAGAAATATTATTAACTTACATTTGTACCTATCATTTTATAATTGTTTCAATAAAAGCAGATTCTTCTCAATGTGATATTTGATCTTTATGTATTTTAAAGTCTTGACAAGAGCCGATTAACAATCGCTTGCGCAATTCAAAAATGATAAAAAAAAAGTTCTACCTAGCTATAGCTAGTTTTTCATAAAACCCACATGAAACCTATTGAATGCACTTCAATTTTTCTATATTTTTCGCGGGTTTCGTAATGTTCAAGGATGTTCGCTACTCTGTTTCAAATTAAAAAGCTTTTTAAAAGACTGTTATCAATTCATAGTATATAAATGAAAAAAAAATAGAAAAGCAGAAAAATAAGGGTCCGTATGCTTACCGTTGAGATATAAACGATTGAAAATTTGGCGGGAAATATTTATCTCTAGATTTTTCATAAAATTAACATTTTCATCATTTGTCTTTCCAAAACAATGTAAAAATAACTATTTTCCAATATGAACTATCAAATTATATGTCATAAAATTATGAAAAGAACAATTGGAGTTAATGGGCACTAGATGCATAAAACCAGAGGGTTCCGAATATGTGACAAACTAGAATTCAAAAACAAGAGGAGCCAACATCCTTAGTAGGTTTTAGATCTCATTGTCGTGTTTTGTAAACTGATTTTTGTCTTTTCTTCGTTTTCGGAATTGTGCCATGGGATTCAGTAGTTCCGCATACATATCTTTTTAATCGAAAATCTTGTGAAATCTGTAGAATATAGCAAGAAAGTGATACCTGACTTTTGAATCTAGTTGTAACATGAAATTATTAATACAGGCATATGTATACGTTCGGTAAAGTGTGCATAAATGATGACGGAGAGTTTTGAATTTAAAAAGTGTCGTTACAATTATCTTTCCTCGTTAGCGTTACTCTAGTGGTGTAGTTTTTGGTTTTATAGGTATTCGGCAGTTCTTGTAATATAAAACAAATACTTTTATGACATATGTTACTAGTGTAGGACGACGGGTGTCATATGTGGAGTAGAATATCCATGATCATCCCTGTTTTGCGGATTTTAAGCTACTTTAAAATTGGTTTAAGTTATCTATGTCGTGTTGTGTGTACTGATTTTTGTCTTTTAGTCGTTTTCCGTATTTTGCCATAGAATTCAGTATATTTTCTGTTTGTGAGTTTGAATTTCTCGTTGGTATATTTTGCCTTTCCTTTAATATAATATGATACTTATACATAGTCGTATCATTTTTATAAAAGAGGGCTCAAAGATACCAGAGGGACATTCAAACTTATAGATCAAAAATAAACTGACAACGCCATAACACGTTAGATTTGTCTCATGGAACATGTCACCTTTCATTCTTGAAGCCAAAACGAGGTCTCGAATACGGTATATGCCAAATAGAGGCTTCGAATATATGTCGAGTATCAGTATCTAACATATCGTAAATTTACTTAGATTATTGAGGTAATCATGAACAAAAGGTACATGTAATAGTTTTAATCGCAAAACAGAGAATTCTTAATTTTGAAGGTTAAAAATAAAATGTAATTAAGCTTTAGTAACTTCACACGATGTGAAATTTATATTTAATGTATCAAACTTATAATAGATACCAGGACTGAAATTTTATATTTGTACAGACGTGCGACTCACACCAGGGACCCTTAGATTAACATAGTTGTAATGCGAAACATTGTGGACCAGACACTCCAAACGGTTGTGGTAAATACGGCTACGGTAATCTTTGCCTGGGACAAGAAAATCCTTAGTATTTCGGAAAAAAAACATGCTTTTGTAAACAGGAAATTTATAAAAAAAAAAATGACCATATAATTGATATTCATGTCAAAACCGAAGTGCTGACTTCTAGCCTGGTGACACCCTCGGGGTTGAAACGCCAACCAGCAGTCGTATCGACCCCGTGTGTAAATAGTTATCAGAAGCACCAGGCATATAATTTAAAACATCAATTCAACGAAATATTCACCATAATTATATTTTTAACTGCGCATTTTAAAACTAAGTGCAGTATGTGAATCTTCGATCCTAATCGTTTTGGTGAAAACAATGACAACATATAAAAAATTTAAGTCATGTGATTATGTTAAATTTCATTGGAAATGCATAATACCATAAAATCCATATGATGTATACATATGCAGAATAATTTCTGTATTTTCACGGAGCACTGAATGCATATATAATAGTTATCAAAGATACCTGGATCATTATAATTTAGTACGCCAGACGCGCGTTTCGTCTACATGAGACTCATCAGTGACGCTCATATCAAAATATTTCTAAAGCCATATAAGTACAAAGTTGAAGAGCATTGAGGATCCAAAATTCCAAAAGGTTGTGACAAATACGGCTAAGGTAATATATTTCTGGGATAAAAAAATCTTATTTTTTCGAAAAATACAAAGTTTTGTAAACAGGAAATTTAAAAAAATTACCACATTATTGATATTCATGTTAACATCGAAGTGTTGACTACTGGGCTGGTGAAACCCTCGGGGACGAAACGTCCACCAGCAGTGGCATTGATCCAGTGGTTTAAATAGTCAAAGGTACCAGGATTATAATTTAGTACGCTAATATTTCAAAAAGAAAAACAGCCAACCGCGTTATTCGATAATAATGTGTATGTAACAGTCCATTGTTTGAATCATCAAACAGGTCTTTATTTATAAAAATGCCTGAATTCATGTTTTCATATTATCTTAATCTGATTCATTAATAAGGTATCACTTTCTGGCCATATTGTACAGAGTATAACATCATTTCCGATTAAAAAAATAAGGTATGCGAAAAGCATTTACCTCTTTGAAAAAAAATCCATTTAGTTCCATGTAGGGTGGATTTTTTTTTAAATAAAAAAACAACAAGATAAGGTATAGTAGAGTACATTTTTTTACATCACTAAATCGACCATACGGTTGGTAATCGGCTTTGAGACAGGCTTTAACAAACATGAACATAAAATATTATATCGAAAAATATATGATTTTATTGACACAATCATATTATACAAAACAATAGGTACAAATGTAAGTTAAAAATCAATTCATACACAATAAAACATTTTTAAAATTTCTTATTCTGGCTATTGAGCCATTGCGACATGAAGATCTGGCAATGTTACCAGTGGCATATTTCTGTACATTTCCTGCGTACTGTTTTGGTACGAATTCCATCCAAAATCGGGGATTAGCATATCTTGACGACAATCCTGACGACAAAAATCCTTCAAAACCTCCTAAACCACCGAGACCGCCATACCCAACAGGACCATTTCCACCGACATTTCCGCCATATCCGCCGCTAGCATACCCAACAGGGCCATATCCACCGCTAGCATATCTAACGGGGCCATATCCACCATGTACTGCTATGTTGTTGACTAATAATAGCACTGCTACGACCACAGATGTAAGTTTGGCGTTCATTTAACTACTGTGTAGTGTAATGGATACTACAAAAGAAAAATAAATGAAAACATGGATCTTGTCTATATACCAGCTTTGATTGTTATGAATTACTACAAATTTTCACTTCTTCGTACTATGAACATCATTATTATTTCATATCTACTTAAATACTGTTTCGGTACCTGTAGATATGAAGAACACGAAGTTTAATCGAGCATCAATCGTATAGTTTTGTTGGTGATATTTAATTCATATGAACCAAGTTTTAAAATAGTTGATATATATGAAATGTTTTGGTATTCCTAAACGGGTGATTATACACACAGAAGAAGTTTAATACCTAACAACAAAATTATTGTCGCTAACCTGTATATATAATATGGCGTAATTATTTTTCAAAGCTGATTGTTTTCTAATATTTATTTAATATTTCACAGCGGTTTTATAGCTTTACCTAAGTTTAAACCTATTTATCTACTTTATAACTTTATTATTCATCCCTTATTTTTATTAACTATGCAATTGCATTATATCACAGATCCAATTTATTCGTTCATTGTGTGTTAATTTGTGTTACTACGTTTATTGATTGAGTTAGTGTTCCAATCCATATTTTTTAATGTGTCTTTCTATGTTATGATATTGTACTATTGTTTCAGAAATAGGAGAAAGTTTGGTACCATTGAGACGTTTAATCATGCTGCAATTGTTTGCTTCTGTCAGTAATCTGATGTTCAGTAGTCATCGACTGTTTATGAGGTTCATAAGTGTTTCTCGTTCCTCCTTATCATATAGATTAAAACGTTGTTTTTTTCGTTTGAATGGTTTGACACTTGTAATGTTTAGGCCTTTTATAGCTTGCTGCTCCGTGTTGAAGGCCGTAACTTAATCTATAATGGTTTACTTTTATATATTGTTACTTGGATGGAGAGTTGTTTCATAGGCACTCATGCCACATCTTCCTATATCTATATAAAACAAACACCGATAGTAACAAATTAATCATTTCGATTTTACTGATTTGTTTGTAGATGTAAAAGTTTATCAAAGAAATCAGTAAATTTACAAACTAGACGTAGAAATTAAAAAGAAAAGGATCGACAGATATATGTGCATTGCTGGGAACTTTCTGTTTTGAATTTTCCGCAGACTTCATTCAGTATTTTTGTAATTTGACTTTCTACATTGTAATTGTCTTTCATATTTAAACGATTTTTCAAATATTCTTATCTTTGCTGCCCGATTTGAAATTATAATATGATATCATTGGTGCATTTATATACAGATATCATCGACATGAGCACTTATGCAACCACGAAATCTGCTGGTCGATTGAATTCCATCGACAAACATGTATTAGCCCTCGATTGTGGCTGTAAAATGGGTTGATTGATAGCACGGTATTCTTTTAACACGTGGACTACTTTTTTTCTATGAAAATTCATTCATTTTTGCACCAATTCCAAGTAAAAATGATTGATTGGATAGATATTACTTTTACCACACTATTAAATAAAAAAAAAATATTGATACGAAAGACTGGTGTTTCATAATTTGATCGATAGTTATTTTTTAGCTCACCTGGCCCAAAGGGCCAAGTGAGCTTTTCTCATCACTTGGCGTCCGGCGTCCGTCGTCGTCCGTCGTCGTCGTCCGTCGTCGTCCTGCGTTAACTTTTACAAAAATCTTCTCCTCTGAAAATACTAGGCCAAATTTAACCAAACTTGGCCACAATCGTCATTGGGGTATCTAGTTTAAAAATTGTGTCCGGTGACCCCGCCAACTAACCAAGATGGCCGCCATGGCTATAAATAGAACATAGGGGTAAAATGCAGTTTTGGGCTTATAACTCAAAAACCAAAGCATTTAGGGCAAATCTGACAAGGGTAATAGTGTTAATCAGGTTAAGATCTATCTGCCCTGAAATTTTCAGATGAATCTGACATTCCGTTGTTAGGTTGCTGCCCCTGAATTGGTAATTTTAAGGAAATTTTGTTGTTTTTGGTTATTATCTTGAATATTTTTTTAGATAGAGATAAACTGTAAAAAGCAATAATGTTCAGCAAAGTAAGATCTACAAAAAAGTCAACATGATCAGTGGACCACTTTAGGAGTTATTGCCCTTTATAGTCAATTTTTAACCATTTTTCGTAAATCTTAGTAATCTTTTAGAAAAATCTTCTCCCCTGAAACTGCTGGGCCAAATTATTTGAAACTTGGCCACAATCATCATTGGGGTATCTAGTTTAAAAATTGTGTCCGGTGACCTGGCCATCAAACCAAGATGGCCGCCACGGCTAAAAATAGAACATAGGGGTAAAATGCAGTTTTTGGCTTATAACTCAAAAACCAAATAATTTAGAGAAAATCTGACATGAAGTAAAATTGTTAATCAGATCAAGATCTATCTGCCCTGAAATTTTCAGATGAATTGGACAACCTGTTTTTGGGTTGCGGCCCCTGAATTGGTAATTTTAAGGAAATTTTGCTGTTTTTGGTTATTATATTGAATATTATTATAGATATAGGTAAACTGTAAACAGCAATAATGTTCAGCAAAGTAAGATCTACAAATAAGTCAACATGAACGAAATGGTCAATTGACCCCTGTAGGAGTTATTGACCTTTGCAGTAAATTTTCAATCTGCTTCCTTTGTTTAATATTCACATAGACCAAGGTGAGCGACACAGGCTCTTTAGAGCCTCTAGTTCATGTTTTTCTGTCACTTCACGTGTACATGCTGCATTTTAAAAAATACCCCCATTTTATCTGTATATAAGTGCATAAGAAATGCAATAAAAACATCATCTCTAATTTAAAATCGGGCATACCAGGTAAGATTGGATATAGAAGACAATATCAATGTGATGCATATATCTGTGTGTCTTTTTCTTTCTAACTGTCTTCGTCTAGTTTAATAGTTCTGCATTGTATTTATTTGCCTCTTTCCTCTTTTTATACTTGTCAACAGAGGAGCGATACAAATGTTTAAATTCAATCAATCATAAAATATAATGACCAGGAAAAACTGTTCAACTATTCAACAAAATACTTTCATTTGCAAAATTGCGGAACATGATGACTAAAGTCGGCACGCTATTTCTAATAAGAGAGTTAAGTATTCAAGTTTGCAAAGGCATTTTACATTGAAGCAGACCATGTTAAAGTTAAAGTTTTTAAGTTCTAATATCATTTGTTTTGGTATGAAAAAACAATTTATAAAATATCAAAAGTTCGAGTTAATCAAACATTTGATAAGAAAATAAAACTATGTTGAAAAAAGACCAATTGGGCAAGTATTTAACTTGGTACAGTTTTCTAATTTCATTATTTATGGAAAACATTGTCTTATATTGTTTCTTTTGTCGACTTGTTTATATTCTTCTTTATCTTTACTTCTTCAAGCAACTCAACATATTTATACAATTTTGATTTATAAAAACAAAATAAATTACAATTTTATGGGGGTGTAAAGAAGTTGAACAAAGCACACTTTATATAACGTGTATTTGTCGTGGGAACAATTATTTAAAAACCTATATATTGCAATTTTATTTAAAAAAAGTGTTGAACCTTATTTCAAATGGTAAAAATCACAATAGGCTCCCGATGCCTCCTTTTTCCTTAAATCTCAGTGTGTTACCCTCGTGATCAAATCTAAAATATTTTTTTTTATTCTCAGAGTTTATTTTTATATAGGTTTTATTATTGCTTTTTTTTCTCTGTGTGTATTGATTTTAAATGTTCGTGTTGATTTTAACCCTTCAAATATTATACATATTCTACTTTTCTAAATATCAGTTCATGGAAGCCTTGTCATGTTCTACAATCATGTAATTATACTACATGTGTTTCAAACCAAGAAAATGGTTAACTATAAAAACAAATCTGATATACATGTACTGCGACATCATCTCATTTTAGATAATAAAGTAAGAACAACATTGTTTTTTTTAAGTTTCAAATTATACATATTTATATTACAGATCTATTTTAAATGAGAATTTCACAATTAACATATAAAACCACCACTTATGCAATGATGTAAAAGAACAAACACTAAAAAAGAGAGAAATATTTTTATAAAAACTTAAAACAACCTCAGATCTCAGAATGAATAATCGAGGTAATATATATTCTTTGTATGTTTATAATCTTGTATGAATATTGTTAGTGCTTCATAAGCCTCTAAAGACTGGCTGATATGGTATACTATTGCTAATGTATTGAAATGTAATTGTAATTTCATGTATATTGTATCAGGTTGCACTTTAAATAAAATAAAATCTAATCTAATCTATACAAATTATTTCTTATTGAAACTTTCGAGTTAACGAATTGTAACTACAATTCATTTATTATTCTTTTGTAGTTTCCGTAACACCGCTGTAAAATGAACGCCAAGTGTACATCTGTGACCGTAGCAGTACTATTGTTAGTCAACAACATAGCAGCACATGGTGCATATGGCCCCGTTGGGTATTCTAGCGGCGGATATGGCGGAAATGTCGGTGGATATGGAGGATATGGCGGCGGTCTTGGTGGGATCGGAGGTCTTGGTGGAATAGGTGGTTTGGAGGGATTTTGTCATCAGGATTGTCGTCAGAATATGCTAATCCCCGTTTTTGGATGAAATACGTACCTAAACAGTATGCAGGAATTGTACAGAAGTATGCCACTGGTAACATTGCCAGATCTTTTGTTGTTCAATGGCTCAATAGCCAGAATAAGAAATTGTAAAATTGTCATATGTACATTTGTTACAATCTTTTATTTGTACCTGTTGTTTTGTATAATATAACTATTTCAATAAAAACTGTTTTTGTTTGATGTTTTTTAAGTTTTGTTCATAGCGATTTAGTAGTGTAAAGTTGTACTTTACATTAATTTGTCAAGTATCTATAATACTAAAATTACGAGGTCCAATTTGTCAGCCGTCATCACGTGAAAACGACGAATCAAAGAATTCAACTTTATATACAACTTATATAGTACAAAGGTGTAGATTAAAAATACACCACTCCAGGCTCTTTTGTTTTCCACGTAATTAATATTGCCAATAATTAAGAAGTGCCGGGTCGAATCCGATACCGATACCAATAGTATAATCACCTGTTACTTATTACCTTATCTGTAGGTTCCGCATCTGACAGGGTCACCACCAAACAGTGTATGCAGGATTAATATGCTATATACACGGGTCATAATCCCAGGGTTGACACTACTAAATTGTCAAATTGTTACCTTTATTTTTTTAGAACAATGAATTCTTTTTATCTTAGTAGAAAGTAAAATCACAAAAATAATGAACTCAGAGGAAATTCAAAACGGAAAGTTCAAAATCAAATGATAAAATACATCAGTAGACCTTTTTTTTTATTAAATCATTGGTATATGCATGTACAGAATGTTAAGGGAATTATGATTTTACTTAATTACGTTTTTTCTATCACGGATGCACAATTAGGGACTTATTGCTGTTGATACACGAAAAACGTTTTACGAATTGTGAAACAAGTACATATGTATAGACTATATGTATATGATAGCTTGTTCTAACATGTACATTAAACGAATACATGGTACTGCTACATGTATGTAATGGTCAGTTTCAAATTATGTACCATAATAGTTATACGGTTTCGGTACATACGATATATTATTTCTAATCTAATGTAACATTATGATTCAAAGGAATGTTCGATAATTGTCCTGAACTTTATTTGTCCGTCATTTCTTGGTATCACGAAGGTTTCTATAAAATATTCACGTCATGATAAAAAAATATCTGAGGCCACAATGAAAAAGTGATGGATGTATGACGTCAATATTTCAAACGTCGCAGTCTATCGGGTCAACCGGCACAGATTAAGGACAGCCGTCCAAAAAATAAACTTGTATATGTTTCTGTATCAATGAAATGTTATAAGTCTCTCCATGTCATTTTGGTCAAACAGTTGCATATTTAACATGTTTAATAAATGTTTGCTTGCGTTGCAGAAAGACAACGCTATGAATAATGAAGCTATATTTATGAGTCAAAAGGTGTTCACTAGTAACTGCTCTGGATATCTAAAGAAACGTATTTCTGCATTATCTTTAACAATTATGTTTGGAGCATAATTTTATTTCTCAGCAAAACTGTTACATTCTACAATAAACTACAATAAGCATTCAACTACAATTAACATTTAGATACTTAGATTCAGTAGGTTAAGGTTAATCCTTCCTGATTAGACGCGCGGATTCAGACAAACGCGTACCCATTGCTACCTTAAAAAAGAGGACATAAGCATATCAGAGAAGTAAGATTTCAGTAAAGTGTTTGTTTTAATGAATATATGAATAATTTAAGATGCTGAAATATGATCTTCTAAATATAATTTTCAGGAGCTCAATTTTCCATCAAATCCTGGATCCATGCAAGAATTTCACTTCAAAATATGCTACTTGGTCACCTATTTTCAAGTGCACTTCTGATGATCTATAGAACTTACATATATTTTGTTTATTTGAGTGAAAATAATTCAAATTTGTAAGTTCTTTTCAATTTGTGACGATTTTTGATAAAGTCAATAGATAAACTCATCATTGATACCAGGACTAAATTTAGTATACTAGTATACGCCAGACACGCGTTTCGTCTACAAAACACTCATCAATTACGCTCGAATCCAAAAAAGTTAAAAAGGCCAAATAAAGAACGAAGTTAAAGAGCATTGAGGACCAAAATTCCTTAAAGTTTTGCCAGATACAGCTAAGGTAATCTATGACTGAGGTAGAAATGCCTTAGTATTTCAAATTTTGTTTGTATTTGCCAGTAAGTAAGGAATTCACCATTTTGTAATTACCTTTGAGTTTGCATTAGTATCTTTAGTATTCACTTCATACATGATCCAACAATTTCTTATTTTGAACCAATCATGCTGTTTGTATTATTGAACATTCATTGCACAATCATAGTTTACATGTTAACCTATTATTTATTTTATTTTTATTTATTTTTTTGGGGTGGGGGGGGGGGTGGTTAATACATCGTTTTTAATATAATAGAATTTAATGCAATTGTCATATTAGTTAAAGGTCTGGCTAGCTAAAAAAAACGGTTGTTTTGCACCATTTTTCTACAGAAGAAACTGTCTTCATCAATCTACGAATATGATTGTTGCTAACAATTCCTTGGGTCTCTTCATTATTTGATTTTGTAATTTGCTTATAAACTTTCCGTTCATAATTCGGATTTCGGTATTTTGTGAGATTTTACTTTTATTTTACTTAGTCTCTCCTCTTGCAAAATACGGATATCTTTACTATTCTGGTTAGTCAATGAACGAAAGGACGTTTAAAATATTCTTAGAACCAAACAGTTAAAAACACATTTTGAATGCAATTGCACTTCTTTTAAAGAATATGAATCCGTCAGTACATGTAAACGTAAGATTATTATCATCATGAATTTGTCATGTGGGTTATTACCTTACTAAATTTCATCAACACATATACTACCAAATTGTCAACATAATGTGTTTATCATGTTGCAGCTTGTTTTGTAGTGTAGATTGTGTGTAAGGGCCTCGTCCACCTATCCAGAAAATTGAAAATGTGGAAAACTATTTACTAGTTCAGTGATAATTGACGTCAAACTAAACTCCAAAATAATGTATAAGAAATGAAAAAAAATAAAAAATCATACGAGACTAACAAAGGTCAGAGACTTTTGAATTGGGACAAACATTGGCGGGGGGGACTTTTTTTTTTAAAAATAAACCATTTCCCCCTACCTGTGGTTGTCATGTTGCTTCGTGTTTTGTATTGTTGAAGGTGTTTTTATTTGTATTATATTTAACATTGAAATTAAAGTGCGAGGTTTGGCATGCCACAGGTTCAACCCACTATTTGTTATATTAAAATGTCCTGTACCAAGTCAGGAAAATTGCCATTTAAGAAGGGATATAGTTACGATACTGTTGTAAGGTCATTACATATTGCATATTTTGGCTTTAATATTGATTCACTTATAGGGTCTTTGTATCGTAAATAAAAATATTTATTTAAAAAAAAACAGTTGTTGGCATGACACGGGTTATGTTCATCTCATATATTTTATGATAGTTGTAATCTATTAATCAGTGTAATTGAGGTCTGGAGCTGGCATGTAAGTTAACTGCTAGTAGTCTGCTGTTATTTATGTATTATTGTCATTTCATTTATTTTCTTTTGTTACATTTTCTGACATTAGACTCGGACTTCTCTTGAACTGCCACTGGACGTTAAGCAACCAACAATCAATCAATGAATTATTTATGTAATATTGTCATTTTGTTTATTTTCTTTTGTTACATCTTCTGACATCAGACTCGGACTTCTCTCGAACTGAATTTTAATGTGCGTATTGTTATACGTTTACTTTTCTACAGTGGCTAGAGGTATAGGGGGAGGGTTGAGATCTCATAAACATGTTTAACCCTGACGCAATTTTGCACCTGTCCCAAGTCAGAATCCTCTTTCCTTTGGTAGTCTTGTTTGGTTTTTAAATTCAATTTCTTGTGTATAATTCTGAATTTAGTGTAACGTCCATTATCACTGATCTAGTATACATATTTTTTAAGGGACCAGCTGAAGAATGTCTCCGGGTGCGGGAGTTTCTCGCTACATTCCCTATTTCCTTTCCAAATTTTATTATTATATTATAGTTCGTTTCTGTGTGTGTTACTTTTTAGTGTTATGTTGTAGTTTTCCTCTTATATTTGATGTGTTACCCTCAGTTTTAATTTGTAATCCAGATTTGGTTTTGGTTTTTTTTTCAATCGATTTATGAATTTCGAACATAGGTTTACTACTGTTGCCTTTATTTGTAGGTTTCGGCCACTTACCCAATCCATTTCAGTTTTTTTTTTATAAAATATGTTATAAATTACCTAAAGTGTAATAATTGTAACTTATATTGCAATATTTTATTTGCATTGTTTTAAACTCAACAAAAAAGATAATACGAAAAATCATATACAATTAATTAAAGACCAAGTGTGACCAACCAAAAAACGGCATAACATACACAAAATATAGTGATTAATTTTCAACCTTCATATATTTCATTAGCGATAACGACATATATACTGCCCATATGTCGACAAGATATAATTAATGTAGCAATATATAATGAGATGTTGGTATAAATAGGAAACAAACATTTCTACAGGTTTAACAGACCTACGACTCCAGTTTACCCAAGGTAAGAAATACATGCAAAAATTTGTTGAAAATTTGTTTTCTAATTTTTAACATTATGATACTCAATAAAATGAGAAATTTTTGCAAGTACTTTTAAGCGTATTTATTTTTCAAGTACTATTAAGCGTATTAATTTTTATAAAAAATACGTCTTTTGAAAAATTATAAAGACCTATCTCAAGTGCACTATTGTGTGTGTATAGCAGGACGTTTTAACGTCTTTACGTTTTTCAAAACAAATATTTTATCACTTTTGTGGAATCTTAATATTTTGGGTTTTTTTTTGTCTTGTTGTAAGCTTTTACATGCTAAAGTCGACTAAATTTTATTTTCTTATGTGCTGTTTTAATTGAAAGAATAAAATATAAATATAAGTATTTTATAAAGCACAATAAAATTCCAAAGTTCATAAACCAAATCAATTAAGATTAATCAGCTTGTCTTAACTACCAAATGAATACAGATATCAAAAATATAGTATGCATACAATAATTGTAGACATATAAGACATAAGGTAAAATAATACATAGTTGCGAGGATGATACAGCAGATTATTATCTCGGGAAAAGAAATGTTTACATTGTCATATAGGGGTCAAATCCAAGCTATCACACTCATAGCTGTGTGATATTCATTCTTACTACTAAAAGTTCTGTTAATGTTTTCCTTTATGTTAGATTATAATTGAAATATTTGTTTTTTTACACTTTTTTGAATTTGTTATCATTGTCTGTTATATAGTGATTTCGAAATTGAATTATAATCAATTAATTGAATAATTTGTTAGCGAGAGGGTGACAATAAAATAGTACCCACTGAGTACGTTTTAATAATACTTAAACCTACTTCACGTTTTGAATTATTCGTGTTTATTCGTTTATGTTTGGTAACAGAACTGCAAAAATGAATATGAATATTTAGGGTTCCACTGTATAATGATTATCATTTTCTTTTTTAGATCTCCATCAGCAGAACTGAAGATGAATACACAAATATTAATGGCCTTTGGCCTTTTGTTGGTAGTCAACTACTCTGCAGCATTTTTTGGCGGTGGTGGCGGTGCAGGTGGTGGAATGGGTGGGATGAGTTCTTTTATGAAAATGATTCCCGGCGGAGGTGGCGGTGCTGGTGGTGGCATGGGCGGTATGGGCGGCATGATGGGAGGTGGAAGCGGCGGCAGTGGAATGGGTTCTTTTATGAAAATGATCCCAAAGGGAATGCGTGGCGAAAATGGTCAGGAACCATCATGGATGAAATTTGTTCCTGGTCAGTTTAAAGGAATGGTAGGGGGCATGATGAAAAATCAAGGTAACGGCGGTAATGGCGGAAATGGCGGACAAGGACAAAACCAAGGTGGTGGTGGATTTGGACCTGGAGGTGGATATGGCATGTGAATAACGAAATCGTTTATAGTAAAACATGAACACAAATAGTTTTTATTTTGTTAATTTTTGAGTATTTGCTACACATGTTGTATGTTTCATTGTGAATAGTCTATTTCAAATAAATTATGTTTTATTACATTGTTATAGTTAATGATTTAAGTTTCATCCGTTCCACACAATTCAACCTTCATTTTTCACCGCAGAACTAGTATTTACTGATTTTGTTACATTGTTTTTATTGGCAATTCCCAAAACAATAAGAAATCCGACATTACAAAAATGTGATTTTTTGAAATTCCGTAATAGCATTAAATAAAGGCAACAGTAGTTTATGTATTCCCCTTTTCGAAAGTCATAAATTGATTGAGAGAAAACAAATCAAAGTCACAAACCAAAACCGAGGAAAAAACATCAACTTTAAGAGGAAAACATCGAAACAAACAGAAACATCAAAGCGCAACAAAAAACCAAACGACAATGTAACACACACTGAAATGAAATACAATGTAACAACTGACAATTTCCTGACTTAGTACAGAACAGTTTAAGAACAACATGGTAGGTTGAACCTGGTTATGTGGCTAGCCAAACCTAGGTAAACATTACATGACAGGATTACAGTTCAAATCAATGCAGGACAGATAAGTTCACAAATACCTGTATAATAAAACAATACAATAATATATTTCGACATGCTATTAGTTATCATGGGTACCAGACTTACAATTAAATCTCCGAAATAGGAACAGATTTGATATTAAATGTCTTTTGTAGTTATATAGCTCTGCAGCTGCTTCGGGTCATATACATCCATGGCTTTCAAACATACGCCATTTGGAGTTCTTGATGATATGTCAAAGAAAGCATTTTCGATGTTTAAAATTCACAAAAGTAATAAGACAAGAGTTTAAAAGAAGAAACATCTGTAATATTAGTTCTATAAAAATAAAAGGTGATGTGGTATGATGGTTATATATACCACATGTACAGTACTCTACTTTTCGCTATACAGATGATGTTCTTTCACTAACTAACTCAAAATTTGGTGACTATGTCGAACGCATCTATCCCATCGAAATAGAGATAAAGGATACTAAAGATACAGTTAAGTCGGCATCATATCTTGACTTACATCTAGAAATGGACAATGAGGGTCGGCTGAAAACAAAACTTTACGAAAAAGAGATGATTTCAGCTTGCCAATTGTGAACTTTCCGTTTCTAAGTAGCAACATTCCAGCAGCACCTGGATACGAGATATATATCTCCTTATTAATACGATATTCCCGTGCTTGCATTTCTATCATGATTTTCCTGATAGAGGTTTGCTGCTCACAGGGAAGTTATTAAACCTAGAGTTCCAAATGGTGAAGTCGAAATCATCCTTTCGTAAATTTTACAGACGGGTTAGAACATATCAGATATCATTTGTGAAACAGTTATTCCATAACGGTCAACCATTCTCAATTTTATAGGTTGACCGTAATGAAATAACCGTTTCAAAAATGATATCGGATATGTTCCTAACGTCGTAACTACACTCCCCTTTCCTTTCATGAATGTGACCTACCGAATTAGACTATTTACCGGATTTGTTATCACATAAGCAACACGACGGGTGCCACATGTACGGCAGGATCTGTTTACCCTTTCGGAGCACATGAGATCAACCCCAGTTTATGGTGGGGTTCATGTTGCTTGATCTTAAGTTTTCTATCTTATGTCTTGTGTACTATTGTTTGTTTGTTTGTCTTTTTCATTTTTAGCCATGGCGTTGTCAGTATATTTTCGATTTATGAGTTTGACTGTCCTTCTGGGATCTTTCGACACTCTTTTACAATGTTAAGCCACAATACGCCCTTCAACAAAGCAGAAAACCTATACCTAGTTGACTATAAAAGCCCCCGACAAAAAATATCGAATGATTCAATTGAGAAAAACTAACGGAATAATTTATGACAAAACCATTTACGAAAAACAATTATGACAGAAATAAAACAACGACAATCACTGAACTGCATGTAACCAGAATGTGGCGTTGATTAAATGCGCCAACGTTCTCCTTTCATAGGACACTGGTGTAACGGCAAAATACAAACACAAATTATAATAAACAATAGAACAAAACCGAATATAAGAAACCGTAAATTAACACCAAACAAACCTTAAACCACTTAGTGAAAGACTCCATACTTTGAACTGGAATTGGAACATATAGAATATGGCGGCATTAAACTTGTTTGAAACCGTCAACCTGTCACCCTAAGACGAGAAAGTAATATAACAGTACAAACTACCAAAATCAGTTAAAAACGCCTCATTCGTTAGATCGATACAAAACAGAAAATATCTTTAAAATACACAGACAAGACGTGACAGGGAATACATATATCTCTCAGAACAAAACAGACACAATGTGAAAATAAATCTAAGATTGATATATTTGATATTTGATTTTTTTTAAATGGCGGGAAAAGGCCGACTCGGACGTTTATCTTATATTTGCATTGGTATATAACGTGCCTAAAATTTAAACAAAAGAAATCTAGAAACTGCTTAAATTTTGGTAAATGACATTTTATGAGCTATTGAAGTCTTACATGAAAAATATTTGTGCGTTTTGGGGCTACATATGTTACCCTGTATTGATGGAAAAAATCGAGTCCGATCATCTGACACAAAGGAGTAGGTCTGGTAAGGACCGATTTTGGCCTCAAATTTCAGTTTCATCTGACGAAAGATTTTGAACACTTTTTAAACACTCAAGTGACTATTTCATTTGATTCAATTAATTTATCTGAAAGATTTTTACTAATGTAGTCATGAAAACGCTCCTATTTAAGCTCAAATATGAAAAATCGACCAAATATGCCAAAACATGTCACTTTTCAGATGTTTTTTGTCAAACATGAAAGTGGCCGCATGTCTGTTCATCCTCAACCTTTATATATGTTATGTATTATTATCAAATACAACTTACATTTCAAAATTGTGGATGAACACGAATGCGGCTATTTCGTTTTACACGGAAACCGTCTAAAATTTAACAAAAAAACTAGAATTGTGAAGATTTCAGTAATTTAGCAAGACTTAATGGTGCTAGTACCCGATATATGTGCATTGTATTGTCAAAAACAGCCTATATGTATGTAGCAGAAGCATTATACTATCCAATAAATAACGTAAAGTTCATTTTTAAACAATTTTGTAAAACTGCTTTATTTTGGGGCCAAAAAGGGTTAAGAATAGATCACTTTCGAGTTCATCTGTCACCGGAGATAACTCGTGCCTACTAAGTTTCAAAGTTGATTGGATTCCAACTTCATCAAAAACTACTTCGACCAAAAACTTAAACTTGAAGCGGGACTAACGGATTGACGAACGGATGCACAGATCAGAAAACATAATGCCCATAAATGGGGCATAACAATCACATCAATACAATCTTAGGTATAAGTATTCCACGTTTGCAAACATGAGAATTGCCGTGAGCACTGATATTAGTACCATAATAATTTTGATTCGAGCACCAGTGACGACTCGTATGTAAACGAGACGCGCTTCAGCCTGTAAAGTTATAAATGTGTTATCTTTGATGATTTTAGCCATCAGTTTGTCGGTACGGTTCGTAATAGAATAATACTTAATGAGTATACTTATATGTCTAGCATACTTGTCGGTAATACTTTTTGAAAGTTTGTAAAATGTTTGGGATTTTTCGAATGTTATTGTTTTAAAACTTGGGATGTAACTCATTCGTGTAGAGATAATGTTATACATATATGCTTATCGACGGCCAATTGGTCTCAGTAGTTCAACAATAGTATCACTAGCCTGTCAACACTTAGGTTGAGATTTCTTACTAAGTTCTTTGGAATCCGAACTTCATCAACTATGCAAATTTTACTGTCGTTGGTCGGTGGTTCTTTCCGGGCACTGCGGCATCTTTACCCATCAATTAATCTATCAACCATCTATTGTGTGCAAATTTGCATGTCGTTGGTCGGTTGTTCTTTCCGGGCACTGCGGCATCTTTACCCATCAATTAATCTATCAACCATCTATTGTGTGCAAATTTGCATGTCGTTGGTCGGTGGTTCTTTCCGGGCACTGCGGCATCTTTACCCATCAATTAATCTATCAACCATCTATTGTGTGCAAATTTGCATGTCGTTGGTCGGTGGTTCTTTCCGGGCACTGCGCCATCTTTACCCATCAATTAATCTATCAACCATCTATTGTGTGCAAATTTGCCTGTCGTTGGTCGATGGTTCTTTCCGGGCACTGCGGCATCTTTACCTATCAATTAATCTATCAACCATCTATTGTGTACAAATTTGCCTGTCATTGGTCGGTGGTTCTTTCCGGGCACTGCAGCATCTTTACCCATCAATTAATCTTTCAACCATCTATTGTGTGCAAATTTGCCTGTCGTTGGTCGGTGATTCTTTCCGGGCACTGCGGTATCTTTACCCATCAATTAATCTATCAACCATCTATTGTGTGCAAATTTGCATGTCGTTGGTCGGTGGTTCTTTCCGGGCACTGCGGCATCTTTACCCATCAATTAATCTATCAACCATCTATTGTGTACAAATTTGCCTGCCGTTGGTCGATAGTTCTTTCCGGGCATTGCGGCTTCATTACCCAATATAAATTTGTCAATCATCCATTGTGTGCAAATTCGGTTGGGATAAACACTCAGTAACGTGATGTGTTTATTTAGATTTCCAATTTCTTTGGTTATGGCGGTACCTGATGAAGATTACTGCAGATCATCTATTTTGCGAAGTGAAATATTTACGTCTGGTTTTCGTTTGTTGCATAAACAAGTAAATGAGCTGTATGATAACTGCATTAAAGTTAACAAAATAATCATATTTGTACTTTTTTTATTATTTATATTACTGTGGAATCATTATTATTCGTTGGATACCAATTTTCGTGGATTTCGTGGGAACAGACAAACCACGAAATTAAATGTTCAACGAATACCAAATTTTCTATAGGCTTGTATGCAGATTTCTCCAAAACCACGAAATTAAATATCCACGAATATATAAGTTTTCCTCAATCCACGAAAATTGGTATCCACGAAAATAAATGAATCCACAGTAAACACACTGTTTGCATTATTTTCATATTTATAAATACTTATTTGATTATCTAAATAAAAAATAAAACGTTATAAAATGTGTACGTTCAACGTAACTTTCTGTATTTACCATTTTTAAAAAAGCACACAAAAAAATGAACACCAAATATGGTTGAAAATTTAAAAACAAAAAAGAGCTAAATGACCTAAAGGGACTTAAAAAGAAAATGCAAATTCACCTAAGGTAGACTCTACTCAAAGTCAGTAGTTGAATATGAAAGGTTCAGATACCTGGGGTAAAAATTCAAATCTTTTCAAACACTTTTTAGTCTATTAAATACCTGATCACAAAATTTAAAGTTCAGTCAATAAAAGTCGACGACATTGAATTAGGTGTCTTCCTAATTTTCATCTTCAGTCTATTTATAATCGAAGAAAAACTTGAAATTGTCGGATCCTGGAAGAGAATTGATTTGAAAAAACTGAAAAAAGAAACGTGAGTACTAATAATATCTAAGAATTTATATTTTAATGTTATTTTTAATTCACTTATACTAGTATGTTTAATTAGTTACATTTCATCTAAGGTAAATTGATTATGTAAATAGTAAATCTACTTTTGTCTGTCTCCTATGTTTAGTACCTATGATGATTTTGTATTATCTTTTTATAAAAACAACCAAGTTATCAAAATTTCTAAAGTGCATACGTTTGCCCGGAACTAAGCATTTATAGATAATGACACACGAGTCAGGAATAGAAAAAAATGCCTGTTGTGTTGACATTGTCTTATCTTGTTGAAACCGAGCTTATTGCGAGTTATACAATTATTACAAACCATTTTTTTTCCTATTTTATATAGTCGCCACAACAAAATATTTTGTCTACCCACACGTGTTAATATATTCTCGTGTTATTTGGTTTAATTTTATGATCGAGCTCCTGATGAATTTGAAGTCAAAAAACTTGGGGTGATCTCAGATGCTCCGGAGGGTAAGCAGATCCTTCTCCATATATGGCATCCTTCGGGTTTTCCTGTTGTAAGATATAGATTGCCCCATAGATTACACCAGATCAATAGTTAGTTCATCGTAACAGGCATAACCTATAACATATCTTTAAACATTCAGTAAAATTATTCGAAACAAAAGTTCCGACTCCCTGAATTTAACTGTCCCCAGTTGGATTTTGGCTAATAATGTAAGGTCCACCCGTAATTAAAAAAACAATTTAAAGTTGGTCTTCAAATTCATGATTTTGAGCTGTCTCAGTACATTATTATCTGGGAATGCTATCCGTACGTACAATATTTTAAAGTTTTATTTTCAATTGAAATCAGAATAAATATTTGGGGAAATATATATTACGAAACCGACTGTTTATGTAGCAGTGTCAAGTAAATATTAGTTGATATCAAAAATATTTTTAGAACGCACCAAATATCTACACAAATGCATGCACATAACGATATTTAATGTGATTTGATACATGTATTGACAACATGTGCTATAAAAAAATTAATAATAATGAACTCCGAGGAAAATTCAAAAAGGAAAGTCCCTAATCATACAGCAAAATCAAAAGCTCAAACACATCAAACGAATGGATAACAACTGCCGTATGCCTGAATTGGTTCAGGCATTTTCTTATCTAGAAATGGTGGATTAACCCTGGTTTTAAAGCTACTTAAACCACTCGCTTGTATAACAGTCGCATCAAATTTTATTATATTTACAGCTATGTGTAAACAAAAAAACCAGACTTAATATGTAAACATGTCAGATTTAGGGGTACACAAATTAATAGAGAACAATGAAAAAGAAAGAAAATAGAGGATAAATGAACAACAATAACACAATAGGGTATCAATGGAAAACAATAGAAAAAATATGGTATCTATGGAAAACAATAGAAAAAATATGGTATCAATGAAAAACAATAGAAAATGAAAAAAAAATGCCATTAGCAAATAGAAGAAAAAACAAAATATGCTATGATTTAAAAAAAAATAATCAAATAGGAAAACGAATTAAATAATTCACACAAGAAGCTCCTCCTCCTTTATCAAGACCATTGTATAATATAGCATATGAAAGCGACTTTCAGATGATTTACTGTTGAACAGCTGACTTCAAGGTTATAGAAACCTATCATTTATGTAAATTCTATTTTAATTCCGTCTCGTCACGGTTTTGATTAAAGTTATACAATTTTTTATATTTTTAAACGTGGCACAATTTCCATAATGCAAATTGATAATTGTATAACTTTTGTAATCGGGTTAATGGTTTTTGATTTCTAGAACCACGTTTTTTTTTCAAACACAAACGTTGAAACGTGCACCGAGTTATTTATCATTACAATGAGGTAGCATCCTGTTATAGCTTTTTTTGACCCCAGATTGTTTCGTAAGATTTAGTTTTGTAAGATTGAGTTTGCATATAAAACGTGAACGTTGTTATAAAAGTGTTCCAAATATTCACTTATATAAAAATAAAAAATATAAATATTGCGTGCAACGTGGGCAGTAATTTAACAATATATTTTACTTTTATTACCAAAATCTTCCATAATGTAAAAGTATCACACGTTATCTTATATAATGTTCCGAAAATTCACTTATATAAAATATAGATTTTAATTCATTTCACATGAAACATGTAAAACCTGTCCAACATTAAACATTCTAATGCAATTTGGATGTAACAACTTTTTTAATTGGCTAAAAGTACCGTCAAATCCACAGTTGACCAATCGCTTCTAAGTAGGGACCCGCCATTTTGAATTGATTCAATCAACAAATGATCGATTACTACTATATAATCGAAAATAGAACAACACATACTTGAATTCGCCGTTTTGATGTAATTTTATCCGAATTTGAAGCGTACGAGTAACGTAATAACCTCCAGTTTGTAAGATTTCATTTGTATGACTTCACGTTTAGCCATGACGTCTTTGTGCCAAAATCATGCTTGAAGTTTCGCGGATTTTTTTCTATATGTCAAGTTTAGACTTTTTCAAGTTTTATCGTATTTTTTTTTTTTCATAATGCATTAGAATCGGAATAACAGTACTTTAGTTGAAGAGTTGCCACCGTCAATTTTGATTTGACGGTCGCAAATCGCCGTTTTATTGTCTCCGCTAAGCGTCGCCAGTAAAACTGCATTTGCAACCGTCAAATCTACAATTGACGGTATTAATTTTCAACTACAGTACTGTTATTCCTTAATTGGTTGCAACGTGGGGGTTATGTAACATTATATCTTACTTTTATAATCAAACTATCTCATAACTTAAAGGCATCGCATATTATTTCATATAAGTGTTCCAAAAATTCATTAAAAAAAACATATGAATTTTGAAACCATTGCACATGCATCATGTTAAGCTTGTCCACTATTAAATATTGGCTGCAATGTAGGGAGTAGTTTAACGATATATTTGAGTTTTATATAATCAAACTATTTCATAATGTAAAGGTATCGGATATTATTTTTTACAAGTGTTTCGAAAATTCCTTAATATAAAAAGTATTACTTTTAAATTCATTGCACATACAACATGTTAAGCTTGTCCAATATTAGATATTGGATGCAACTTTGGGAGTTTTTTAACATTATATTTGACTTTTATAATCAGTCTTTCATAATATCAAGTTGTCGCATATTATTTTATATAAGTGTGCCAAAAATTCTGTTATATAAAAATATAAATTTCAAGTCATTGCACATGCAACAAGTAAAGCTTGTCCAATATTAAATATTGGATGCTACTAGGGGAGTGACTTAACATTATATTTAACTGTTATTACCAACATCTTTCATAACTTAAAGGTATAATATTAGTGTAATCCGAAAGTTCACTTATATAAAAATATAAATTTTAAATCATTGCACATGCAACATTGAAAACTTGTTCAACATTAAATATTGGCTGCAACATGGGGAGTTATTTAACATTATTTTTTATTTTCAAAATCAAGGTCTTGCAATATATAAAGGTATCACACATTGTATATATAAGTGTTCCGACAATTCACTTATATAAAAAGATAAATTTTAATTTCATTGCATATGCCTCATGTAAAGATTGTTGAACAGTAAACATTGGATGCAACTTGGGGATTAATTTAAAGTTATATTTTACTTTTATTATTACAATTTTTCCTTATATGAAAGTATCGCACATCAAACTTATGTAAATGAATATTCTGAATCCGTATGATACTACTTGTAGTCATTCAGTTGACTGATCGAATATTAGATGTTATATTTTTGAAAGTGCAAAAAATTATTAAGTTTTTTCTCTAAGACATATAATAGGTAAATTAAAGGTTGTCAGCAACCTACTCTTTCAAATATATGTGTTTACATTTATAATAAGTAAGGTGAATGAATCTTTTTGTCCTTGACCGAAATTTTACGAATACAGGTCCATACAGATCTTCTATGCTCTTCAACTTCTTATGGTCTTTCGCTTTTTAAACTGTTTTAATTCGAGTGTCACTGATATTTAAAAGCAATGCATCTGCTTTATACAATCTTAAGGATGGTATCTTTGCTGATATTATCTAGTACTATATACTAACAATTTTTTGTTACCGTTTATCTATCAATTTTGACATATTAGATTTTGAAAATTTTAAATTGAGAAGGGTTTTTTTTTTTATTTAAGTTAGCGAAGTGTTTTAATATGTAAGCAATACAGAAATTTCTTAACAGCTTATAATTATGTACTGGTTCATCTTAAATTTGCGTTTTTGTAATCATTCGAATTATTTTTTTGTTCAAATAGTCAAAAAGTGTTCGACGTATTCTATTCGTGGGGAACTTTTGTACAAAAACTAAACTTAATACCACCTATATTACATGGTTTTTGATGTGTCATGTTTATAAAGTACATGTCAACCTTTTCTTTTATTTATATAAGTAGTAAATGTTTGTCACGGACTTGCCAATGTTTCTCATAAATATCACCCAGATTAGGAACATAAACACCATATCTCTAAACAATGAATATTTTAACCAACATATATTTGTAGTCCGTACCAATTGACATAGGTTGCAATTAATAAAAAGACGAAAGAATCATGTATAAAGGCGACGGGAAAATAGTTGAATATTATTACTAGATAACTATTTTTGTTTTATCTTAAACGGTCATTTTTATCTTAACAGCTATCAAACGACTGCACAATAAATTATTCAGACATTTTCAGTCTTTGTGAGGCTAGATATAAAATTTGGTTTTAACACAAAAGTTTTAAAATAAGAAAATTTCTGTACAAAGTCAGGAATATGACAATTGTTTTGCATTCGTTTTATGTGTTTGAGTTTTTAATTTGCCAATTGATAAGGGACCTCAGATTTATTAATTGCGGTAAATTCAGCACTCTGCAGACAACTCGTTTGAAGTCAATTTTACATCATTTAAGAAATATTCAGTCTATATCCAGACTTTTCAGTTGTTGTTATTTATCTGTACGCATAAGCATTATACTCAACTCCAAGGAAAATTCAAAACGGAAAGTCCCTAATCAATTGACAAAACACATCAAACGAATGGACAACAATTGTCGTATTACTGACTTTATACAGGCACTTTCAAATGTATAAAAAGTGGATTGAACCTGGTTCAATACCGCTAAACCTCTCACTTGTATGACAGTCGCATCAAATTCCGTTATATTCACAACGGTGCGTGAACAAAACAGACATATAATAGGGGGAAAAGTCACAAATTATCCAGAAAAAAAATAATCAAATATGGTAAATACCACTACGCGAGTAAAAAATTTTTGTCGTATGCCATTTAAAGTATTTTCAAATTTATAACAGAACAATAACATAATGACATATAATAGAACACTAACATAATGACGGGATACTTGATAGTACTAAATATATTGCAAGCGAATCGCCTAATTAGTTTTTCAATTACCATGATAGTGGATATGTCTTAAAATTGAATGAAATAGTATTCAAAATAGCATAATTTATCGCACCGAAATGATCGTTTAAGGTTCATTTATTAGTTTATGCTTTCTTAAGATTGAATTTTTTTATTCTTTTTGGAACATAATACGTAAGGTATGCCATCCTTTTGCCTAAAAAAAGGAAATCCTGATACATGGTTGATAAGTGTGAGAAGTTTGAATGTAAACTACGTTTGTAGACCATTCATCAATCAGTTTAAAAACAAAACTTGTCCCAAAGTCGTCCTCGTCGTACGCGAAAAGAACAAATAACACACATTGGCGAAAACTCAGCAGAATGGGTGTAGTTAATGCATTTTCAGAATAAAAATATAACAACAAAAACATATATTAGAGGCAACAGTATTTTACTTTGTCAGGAATATGACAGATATTTTCCAGTCGTTCAATTGATCGAATAATTCAACTGATTCTAACGTTTTTAAAAGTAGAGTTTTACTATGTATAATGTGTCTCTTCCTACTCCAACCAGAATTAAGAATGAAAATGTCGATGTGTCAAAGACCCGACCAAAAAGTAGAAACAGGTCAAGGCCAACAAAGTATTGAAATATGAGTTTGACATTTTACTAGTTTGTCCCTGGTATTCGCATCTGTTTATCCAAACAAAACAAAATTTAACATTATGTTTTTCCTTAATATTGTTTGAAACGATTCTTTTCTGATTATATTTTGGTCTGACAGTCTCTCGAAATTTGAACATCGATACAATACCGTTACTTTTATTAAAAACAATGACGATTTGAGATAGAGTTCCTCTTTCTGAAACATTTATTATGGGTGCATACCGCCATTCGAACAATCGTCTGATGTATGAAGGATGTACAAATAAGACTTTTTGTGAACTTTCATTTGGAAATTTTAAATCTAGTAAATGTCTTCTTATTTTTCTCACGTTAGTACATAATACTATCTTATTAATAAGATATATTTTTTTAAAGAATGAACTGTTGTTACCTTAAAGCTGAAAGACGAATTGGAAACCTGTACAGTATCTATGGAAAGGCTATTAGCAGAAATCCAATACCTACGATTATTTTATCGGTTCTTCTGAATGCCATATTGGGAATAAATATCAAATGGATGCAAGAACTAGATGATTATAGTACATCTTATCTTCCTCCTAATAGTCAGGCAAATATAGATGCACAGAAAGTAAAATCCAGCTTAACAAATAGCGATTTTGATCATATGTTCTATCATCAGCTAAATGGGGATGAAATATATGGAAGTGTGGTGTTAAGCGTGGATGACAATATTATTCACAAGAAGTACAAAAATGAAATATCAACATTCCATAAAACAGCTTTGAACATAAAAGTAAAGTCATCAGATATGAAAATTCATACTATTGAAGATTTATGTGTCAAAAACAATGGCAAATGTTTCATCCTAGGTTCCTGGTATCTTGAGGACTATTTTTGGGATAATTTTGAAGCAAATAACATAACGTATCCATACTTTAAAGATCAGAAAAGGGATATCTACATGAGTAACCAACAATTTGGAAAAGTTACAGTTCGAAATGGAGTACTTAAATCAGCAGGATCGCTTCGTATGACATACTATCTGAAACAGGACACGGCAATAAACAAGGCTTTATCAGTTCAATGGTCGAAACAATTTGTTCATGAACTGAATAAGTTTAAGAACAGTTCAATTAAATTGATAGTTACTAACTCTGAAACAATGGCAACTGATATTAGTAGAAATAATATGTGGGATCCACCCTTCTATGTCGTGGTATTTCTTGCGATTGCAACGTTTTCATTTGTGGCTACTGTCAGCGGGAATTGTTTAACTCAACGAGGTCTACTTGGAATCGCGGGTGTTCTTTCAACTGTCATCTCCATAGTTGGTGCATTTGGTTTATGTGCTGTTATAGGAGTTGAGTATGTAAACATGTGCAGTATAATGCCTTTTATAATCCTTGGTAAGAATTATTGATTAAAGGTGCTAAAACGGCTTTTTTATGATTTACTCCTTAAAAATGAAATTTAGAATTCAATTATAAGGAATGACTATGCGTGTAACTTAAACATAGGCTTCACATGTTTTAGATTATTTCGAATAGACAAAAAACTAATATTACGACAATTTCTTAATTCATGGTTTCTATAAGGGAAAATTTTTATTAAAAATAGAATGTGGTATGACTAGAGACAAATTGCGTATGGGTAAAACAAGCATTGACCACCTTACTGACTTCAACAATTACCAAAACCAAAACTGTATAGCAAGCTAGAAAAGCTTCTTGATGACAAAGTTTAAACAAATTAAAACAAGACAACCATCGTTACAAAAGATACAATATGAAGCAACCAATGGCAAAAAGAAAAAAAAACACAAAAATACTGAACTCCGAGAAAAATTAAAACGGAAAAGTCCCTAATCAAATGGCAATTTCTAATGATAAAACCACCGAATTATATACTCTTCTCTTTTCTCATGTACATTTTGTCATTGTAGGTATCGGACTATACAACATGTTTGTTCTCCTTTCTGGTCTTAACCGAGCTTCTGTAAAAGGTACAGTAGAGGAAAGAATCGGCAGTGCAATGAGAGATACTGGTGCCTCCATTACTATTTCTTCTTTGACAGATATTACAGCTTTGTTAGTAGGTGCATTGATGACAGATTTGACAGTCATTAGAAGTTTTTGTTTTTTCACAGGTACTAATATTATAAATTATTATTTTTCATTTGTATATCCGATTTCTGTTTTTTTGTTTTGTTATTATCAACCATTTTGGGTGAACGTTATACCGAAGAGAAAGGCCGAACTACATATTCTTTTCAACACAAGAATCAGTATCAAACATTTATACTATAAAAAAAAATGTGTTGTATGATTCCAAAAGAAACAACTCTTCGTCAGACTAATAGAAATATAAAATTTAGGAAACGGCACTGCTGTCAACAATAAGTAAAACTCATAGTTCATAGTCAGTCATAAAAGGCCGAAATTGACAAATGTTAAACAATTTAAACGAGGAAACTAATGGTCTCGAGTCGGTTTGCCAAAAAACTTACGATTCATCGTAAGTATAATACTGAATTGTTCAAGACTTATGGTCAACCTTATTCGCAAGTCATTATGGGGAAACCGACTCCTGATGAACATACAAAATAATGAACGAAAAACAATATGACATACACCAACAAACAACAAATACTTAGTGACAGACGTATGACTTTGAGTAGGTATATACATAATATGGCGGAGTTTAAGTCTGTCTGTTGTTTATTTTAAGTTTAATAACCAAACACTTACAGGTTTTTATTTTCATTTTCAGGCACGGCAGTTTTCCTATGTTTTCTCAACCAAATGACTTTTGTACTTGCGTGTGCAGTTTTACACGAGAGACGAGTGGCGGGTAGCATGCATTGCATTACCTGTCAGACTGTCTATACTACTGACCAGATGAAAACGGCTCATTATAATAACAAATTGACAATATTCTGCTGTAGCGGACATGAACCTGAACATTCAGATGATCTTCAAAGTTATGCCGAAATGCTTCCCGCTCAAACACTCCCCAAATGTTTACTAAACATACCCGTAAAGGTTATTATTCTCGTCCTTTACTTAGGGTATCTTACATTTTCTATCTGGGGTACAACGAATCTTGGAGTAGGGTCTCAATTAACCGATGTGCTTCGTCAAGACTCGGTTTCTCATGAAATGAACAATTTTGAAAAAGAGAACTTTGGAATGACAACAATAGTATCGTTTAATATACAAGGTAACATTGATTATAGCCAATCTGATGTACACCTGAAGGTAGATGATATGCTAAAATCTGCTAAAACAAATATTTTGTTTGACAACAAATTTGAAATCAATTGGCTTAAAGAATTTAATAACTTGTACTCAAACGCAAATTTTACTGAGATCGAATTTATAAAGAAACTACATGTATTTATTGAAAAACATCCGATGTTCAAAAATGATATTGTTTTCGACAGCAACAAAACACATGTTTTATTTTCAAGATTCTATGTGATGACGATTAATTTAAAAAGTTCAAGTGACCAACAGCTTCTGTTTGACGAATCGCACATGATAGCAAGATATTCATCCCTTTATGTGCAACCGTTTAGCACTCAATTTGTATATTTTGAACAAAACGAATCGGTTCTTTCCAAAGCTATCTTACAAATTGGCATCACTTTCGCAGCATGCGCATTAGTTTCTTTTGTATTGATATTCGATCCAATATTGATTTTGTTTCTGATTTTTACTGTTGCATCGATCATAGTAGGAGTCTTCAGTCTGATGTCAATGTGGAATATAAATCTTAATTTATTTACAACAGTTTACGTCATAATATGTACAGGATTTTCATTTAGCTTCGTTGCTTATTTCTGCAATTCTTTTATACATTCTCAAAGATTTGACAGGCAGGGTAAAGTTAATGATGCTATCATACAAACAAGCGGTTCGATTATTAATTCTGCAATTTCGATGGTGATAAGTATTGTTATCCTTCTTTTTTCACAGTCCGAAATGTACACATCGTTTTTCAAAATTGTCTTGCTGGTTATCCTTTTAAATGTTTTCCATACGATTTTTGTTCTGCCAGTCATATTCTCGGTATTTGGACCAATATATGACAGTATGGACATGAAGTCCAAACAAAGAACTTCATCTCGGACACCATTGTTTCCGTCTCGTTCAGCAGCCACGTGGTCTATTACATCCGGTGGTGTGAATGCTTTCGATAATAATTTTAAACGACTTAAGCTTGTTTCTGAAGAGAAGGTAAACTAACACATTCAATGTTAGTACCTCGTTATGCTTTTGACTATGATAACTGTGTTACTAATTTTTTCGTGTATATGTGTGTGTCTTGTTATGCTTGTGTTATAAATGTATAAAAATTATCACTGCTAATAAATACGCTCTTTTATAACTTTTATTGTTCTGTGCCTTTTTCGTCATTTTTCTTTACTTGAAGAAGAAAAATACGAAAATACCGAAGGGAAATCATAGCTCATTAGTCAAAGAGAGAGAGAGACGAAATATGAAAGACAAACAACAGTCTATAAAATGTTTAAAACTAAAACATTGAGTAACACTAACCAACCAAAAACATAGGGTAATCTAGAGTACTCCGAAGGGTGAAGGAGATCCTCATCATTGTTGTTTCGCCTTTTATATCCTTTTGTAAACACTCACGATCATATATGTCCTATAAAATTCATGTATTTGAACAGAAAGGATACATGCGTGGTTCCTCTTATTAGAATGTATACATATCTTGGTATGTTTGGCCTATACAATAAAGTGTTCAAATCAGAATATTGTAGCTTAAAAGTAGTTATGTGTATCTTTGTCAGTATTTACAAAAATAACCAAAAGTTCTTTAAAATTAAATGAATATTTACAAACAAGATACGGTCGAATGATACTACAAAATCTAATTTTTGCACTTCAATTACGAAAATTGTTTAATGTTACACTACAAACTACATTCCTTATTGGTAAACTGGAAATTTATATCACCTGTAAAATTCATATTGGCCTATATGGTGCATTTCTGTAAAGTTTCGTTACACATATATAATGGTCCATTATGGTGTATTTTGGTAAACTCGCTTACATAAGTGACCATTTCGGTGTATTTTTGTCCATTATGGTGTATTTTGGTAAACTGTCTAATATAAGTGACAATTTAGGTGTATTTTTGCGAATCCGGTGGATTCATTAATATGCGTTGGATACCAATTTTCGTGGATTTTGAGGGTACAGAGAAACCCCGAATATAATCTTCAACGAAATACAAATTTCCAAAGGAATGTATGCAGACTTTACCAAAACCACAATATTAACTATCCACAAATATACATAAAGGCAACAGTAGTATACCGCTGTTCAAAACTCATAAATCCATGGACAAAAAACAAAATCGGGGTAACACACTAAAACCGAGGGAAACGCATTAAATATAAGAGGAGAACAACGAAACACATGTTTTCCTCAATCCACGAAAATGGGTACCCGCCTAAATAAACGAATCCACAGTACCGAGTAATACAAAGCATTTGTGTCTTAAAAGAATCTGTGGTTAGGTCTTTTATGTATTATCGGCACAATGTTTTAAATCACCGAAAATCTAGATAACATCTTGACAGGTACTTTGAATTATAACGGTTTTTCTTTTATAAATTGTGCCTTGGATGGAGAGTTGTAACCACAGATTCTTTTTTATGTCTACGTACCACTGAAAATGAAGACAATTTACCTTGCTGTTCCCCTTTTATCGAAAAACTAGCATCATGTTATTTATTTCACATTAATTGGATAAAAGTGAGAAAAGTAGAGCGATTTTACGTCATGACTACAACCATCGTTGTACAAAGCACTATTTTTTTGATAAAAGTGAGAAAAGTAGAACGATTTTACGTCATGACTACCAGCATCGTCGTACTAGCATCATGTTATTTATTTCACATTAATTTGATAGAAGATACATTTATATATAAGCACTTAAAGTGTATACATCGTCACTTGGCTGCCACTTTTTAATCTATAGGTAAGCTTTTTGTAAAAGCTTTTTTTCTATGTAATTGTTGACGTTTACGGCGCTAAATATATTTGCTGTATTTGCCGTTCGTCTTTATAACGTTATGTTTTTCCTATGAATATTATTTCAATTTGTTCGCGGCAGTTTATTATTTGGACTTCATTTGGACACACAAGATGATTTTTATAAGAGAGCATATCGAGAATTGTTTGGACCACACAGTAAATCAAAACAAAGTAAAGTATGCGTATCAACTCAGTTCTTTAATTTGTGTTCGGCCTTTAACCAATTAGCCCTTGCCGTTGTCAATTTGGCCTTTGATGAAGAAGAACTCGACGAACTTATTCGGCTACCAACCTCGTCTTCGGCAATTTTTTCCATTGATCCGTTGATCCATTCTGAAAAACTTTCCCGGAACTCCGTCAGGTTTTTTAGCAGCTATCGAAATTCATCTCCAAAGTCTCCACTACATGTACAATTATAAATCTAAACAGTTCATATGAGCTGTTTTAAATTCTTCAAAACGGTCACAAAGTTTGACAGAAAAACTTGAAGGAGTTCCGGGAAAGATTTTTAGAATGGATCAACGGATCAATGGAAAATATTGCCGATGACGAGGTTGGTAGCAGAATAAGTTCGTCGAGTTTTTCTTCATCAAAGGCCAAATTGAGAACGACAAGGGCTAATTGGTTGAAGGCCAAACACAAATTAAAGAACTGATTTGATACGCATACTTGACTTTGTTTTGATTTACTGTGTGGTCCAAACTTTTTTATTTTTACGCCAGACGCCATTTTCGTCTACAAAAGACTCATCAGTGACCCTCGAATCAAAAAATGTTAAAAAGGTCAAATTAAGAACGAAGTTGAAGAGCATTGAGGTTTCATGTTCTACTGATTATTCTTGATTATTTTTCTATAATTTCAATTATTCTAAGTGAAATTATTTTATTTTCATTTTAATTATATATCAAGTCAAATTGTATTTTTCTAAATAGCATATAAATATGTAAACCCTTACACATTTACGTGTACGAACTGGGTTGTCGCTTTTTGTAAGAAAGTTTTATCCCTACTTTACACTCTAACTCGTTTCAAAAAAGTATAAAAGCAAAACAATTATATTTGATTTAACAAATATATTCAATTAAAAAGTCTTATATCATTTTGACAATGGAGAATCAAGTCAAATTTGAAAATTAATAATCAAGTAACATTTTGTCAATTGAAAATCAAGTAACATTTTGCCAATTGAAAATCAAGTTACATTTTAACAATTGATAATCAAATTACATTTTGCCAATTGATAATCAAATTACATTTTGCCAATTGATAATCTAGAAACATTTTGCCAATGTATAATCAAGTTACATTTTGCCAATGGATAATCATGAAACATTTTGCCTATTGAGAATAAAGTTAGATTTGCCAATTGAGAATCAAGAAACATTTCGACATTTGAGAATCAAGTAACATTTTGGCGATTGAGAATCAAGAACTATTTTGCCAATTGATAATCAAGAAACATTTTGCCAATTGACAATCAAGGAACATTTTGCCAATGGAGAATCAAGTATAATTTCGCAAATGGAGAATTAAGTTACATTGGAGAAATAATCAGAATTTTTCAAAAGGGGTATTCAATGACGACCAAGCAGATAAGTACCTACTGAAGACTCCGGAGATTGTACGATGCGCTTCATGTACTTTACACTGATGTTGAAATAGTACAACTAAGAAAATATTTGTTGAGTTTTTGGCGTCCATTTTTATCCCAGTATTTTTAATTTTTTTGCCAGTAAGTGTAAGGTAATCGGTATCAGTCACATGCATATTAAGAACGATAAACATAAAAACTTCTTGTGTTTTATTCTTATACAACAACAAATACATTACATGTACAAAGCTGTATATTTGAAAGCCAAAATATATCAGATTTGAACAAGTTAATGCGCTGTATAACCAAAAAGGACATAACAATGGCCAACTCGATCTAAGGTCAACTTTGCGTGAAGGATTCGAAACCTTGTTTCTTTATGTTTCTTAAAATATAAACGAAACATTTTAGAAATGTTACTTACAAATTATGATAGTTCTGAAATACTGACTACTGAGTTGTTGATACCTTCTCCCATCACAAGAGGTATTGGTTTAGTATTGTTAAAGGAATAATATAAACACGTTATACAGTAAGTAAGTAAGTAAGTAAATTTTTTATTATAGTGACATGTGTAATCACATTTCAGTAAAGTACAATATATTATATACACAATAAAATACACCCGACCCATTGGGTCTATAAGTCACTTTCAAAAATTAAACGTAATTCTTTATCACGGATTTCAAACAAAGTAATGAAAATTAAAATTAAGCTTAATTCAAAATAATTAATTAATAGTGAAAAATAGTGAAGAATTCAAACTTATATAAAAGAAAAGAAAAATAAGTTGTCAGAAGATCGATTTAGTAAATTTCCAGTTGAATGCATAATAAATTAATATTTACAAAAATGTATAATAAAGAAACTGAAAATATTCATATTGACCATGAAGTAACCTTTTTATAATCATCAATGAATTAAAGTTTTTGATAAATAACTAAGCTTGTCCGAATACAACTTGACGTCGTTTCCTAATTGCGTCCACCAGATATTTAGCAGTTTTTCGTGGAAAGTTGATCAAGATATGATAAAGTTTTTCGTCATTGCTCATTTGCAAGAAGTTGACATCTGAAATAATGTCTTTGAAATGTTCATTTCTGAGTTCAGTATAAAGCGAACAGTCAAGAACAAAATGTGATTCATCTTCAATATTGTTTTCGGTACAGAATTTACAGATGCGTTCCTCTCGTTGTTCGCCAATGTACCTTCCAGTCTCTATTCTTAGTGGTAGAATTCCACACCGTAATTGTGCTACGCACGATCGTTGTGATTTGCTGAGATTCAGTTTAATGTATGATTCTTGTTCAACCATTGTTTTCAGTTTAATGTACGTTCTAAGCTTGGAAACTTTAATAATGTCCCTTTTCCACATAGATAGATAGAAGTCTTGTAATCGTAAGTCCAATAACGACATATCGATGATTTCCTTACGTTCAAAATGGCTGACAAAATCAAGCTTAATAAGAATGTCTTTAAAATCAAAGCATTATACATTTCATACGTCCAAAGCGCTATTTTAGTTCAAAATACATCAAGAACATCGACCACTGAGGTGCATTTCTGTGAACTATCTTTTACGAATTACTCCTAGAACTTCGGAAATTTAAAAACAACTGTGTTTTAAATCATCTAAAATATAAATAACCTTTGTTTACTTGTAAGACAAGTATAGATCATTATCATTGAGGACAACAAGCCCACTTTTCCCTCTAATTAAAAGACTAAAATCATGTAAATTCTTACATATTGTCACTTATTTGTAAGAATTTGGAGAAAGGAGAGAGATTTTTTCGTTAAGACTTAAACCCTTGTTTGTCGTACGCTTCGTCCTAAGAGTACTTTGACACATAGTTAATTATTGGTCAAAAGCATCGTTAATGTGTTTTATTCCCATGGTTTATATTCATAGATACTAAGTTTTATGTAAATAGTTCTTATGCAAAACAAATACGTACATAAGCAGCTTATTAATTGTTTTATTGTACATCAAATAATTGATTTATGTTTTGTAGTTTATATGGAGGGTACATGTTATAACGCTTACGGGGGCTCGCGGGTCTAAATCATTTTTGTTTAATATAAGATTTAAATGCCAAAATGGAATTTTTGCACCAAGGGAAGATAATTTGGAGCTTTTTTAATATTATAATTTTAAAAGTCATCTGGGGTCAAAACAAATCAAGTTTTTTTTATTGATTTTTGTACCATTTCATGAAGTTAAAACAATTTTGTAATAGAAAAAATATGAAATGAAAAATAAAAAATAAAATAATTAAAATATTGCTAAGAGTTTTGTACCCTCGAGCCTCCTTAATGTTGATCATTTTCAAAATTTGTAAATCATGTTTGTTATCAAGTTAGTTTGTATTTTAAATACATATCACAAGACATACCATGCAGTTTAAAAGCATTAATAAACACAAAATGTTACCAAATAATTATGTCAAAACACAGATTTAAGTTTACTAGTTGATTGGGTTTTACTGCTTTATTATAAAGTATATTTCCCTCCTTTACATTTGAATACGTTTTAAGAATATAATTTAAGTCATAGAACTACATACAACTTAAATCATTCTATGGAAAGTCTGGGTTAATTTTTCAAAATAGAAATGGTCAGAAATTTAAAAAAGGGGATTTTAAGACAAACAATCAGACACGTACCCGGTGAAGTCTCGGGAGTTAGTATGATGAGTTTAATATAAGAAGTTTGCACGTGGTTAACATTGATACATTTAACAACCCAGGAAGTAATTTTTGAGATTTTTTATAACATTGTTTGGCAAAGTATTATTTCAACTATTTGATAGAAAATTTCAGGTCTTCGATATAAACCCCATGTACATAAAGATTGATAAACATTAAAACTTTGTATCTAACTACAAATATAATGCAGGTTCTGGTATAGACCAATTTCATGTTATCGACTTTTGACTGTGGATTGTATACTTTTTCTCCAGGTTACCTACTCTGTGTAAGACATATTGATATCCTGTCAATTACGAGCAACCGAAAGAAGTAAAATCAAATATATAATCGGTCAAATTTTGTTTTCTTTTTTTCGATGATTTAGTCATTTATAGACAACATTAATCAATTAACTTTCCCTCAAAACTTTTACGGCTAAAATCTTGAATTTACCAATTTACTTTGCCCTTTCTGGACCGTGCACCAGGTTGTCCTACCACAGAGAAGGTGACCGGTCGAAAAGACATAAATTCCGAAGTCAAAAGTCGGAAATATGAAAAATGGTCAGTTTGATTTATAATACGAGAAGTTCAACCTGAAATAACAATAAACATCACTTCCCCCAATATCGTGAGTTTATTTTTAGTTAGCGATAAGTATTCAACCCGAGACGTGAGAATTTATTTATGAAATAGTAATCGCGTAATCATGACAATTTTAAAGCGTACAGGAAAAAGTTAGTCGAAGAGAAAACAGTGTTTCCTGTTAAAACAAAGCATGGTAACAGCACGGGTTTTTTTGTATAACAAAATATGTATTCAATTCAAAAATATGTTTACATGAGCACTATTATCAGCTTGAGTTGAACGTTCAAAGTCAATTACAATTTGACCTTATGTGGCCCTGACAGATCAAAAGCACCGTTTGATTATTTTGTTCTCATAATTCATATTTATACATACTTAATTGTATATATAAATAGTACTTATGCGTATTAAATGCATACATAAGAATGTAATAAATCTGTTTGTTGTATATAAAATAATTCATAGACGATTAGTATAAAAAGTTTAATTGACGAACTAAAAGAGGGGCGAAAGATAGTATAACTCACAGATTGAAAATAAACTGACAACGCCATGGCTGAAAAATAAAAAGACAAACAGACAAGTAATAGTACGCAAGACACAACGTTGAACGCGAAAAACTAAGCAACACGAACCTCGGCCCCGGGGATGATCTAAGGTGCTCCCGAAGGGTAAGCAGATCCTGCTCCACATGTGATAACAACTTAGGGCACGAGTTCTAACGCTTAAGATTTCAACTTGTAACAATCTCAGATTAGTGACCTTTATCGCGTATTTTTGTAAATTGTTTTATATTATCCATCAATATTGGGGTTTTCTGTATTAAATGAATCAGTGACTATGTCTTTGAAAAACATGATTTGAATTATTGAAAATGCAGATAACATTTTCACTGAAGACAATTTACATTGCTGTTCCCTCTAAAAAAAAAAAAGAAGTCTATCATCATGTCATTTCTAACATTTATGTGTAGCATTGTTTGTACAAGACATTGTGATCGGTCGCTTGACCCTAAGATTAATTTGACACTTTGTAATACCACGTACGGTCAAAAGAATCGTTCTTTTTTTTCTATCATGATTTTTTTATACATGCTATGTTTTATATAAATATATGGAATTTTACATACACATGTAGTTTATATTGTATATAAATAGTTATAGTACTTATGCCAAAATATACAAACATTAGAATGTAATAAATCGTCTTATTGTACATTAAATATTTAAACGTCGTTTTGTATTTGACCATATGAATAAACAAAAGTACAAAAAGGTTAGATTGAGGGACCCCCAAAGGGTTTTATTGCTTAATGCTGATTTTTTTTTTTAATTTAAGTAAAATTAGTATTTTAATGTATCAATACATATTATTTATTTGAACAGCATTAATGAAGTTCCAATATGTAAGCACACACATTTACGGTTACTAAATATCCTTACTTTGAACAGTATCTATCACAACTCTAATAAAATATGAAATACAGAAAAGTACCAGAAAAATAGTACTCGCATTAACTAATATCAATTCACATTTAATTTAGTTTATCAAATATGAAAATTGTATTATGATTGCCAATGAGACAACTCTCCACTGGAGACAAAATAACACAGAAATAAACAACATGTACATTGTATGTATTTGAATAGGTTTTTTTTTCATAAATACACCTTATGTAAGAATCCTGGGTTTTGATTGGTTGAAAGCCAGTGTAATTTTCACCTATTCACTGTTATCAAATTGATATCATTCATTTTTTAAACGCCGCCGGGGTATTTGTAAAAAGGATATGCCTTTTTGCCCTTTGTATTTGCCACACAATTCTCTATTTGACTAGACACTTGTAACGTCACGATCATCCATGCGTTTTTTAACATTAACATTCGGTGTAATTAAGCAGATATATCATGTGCTTGAGAATGAATTAACATTCTCTCGACTGGTATTTTGATGAAGGAAAAGGGTACATGGCATCGTTTTGACTGTGCAAGATGTATTCATATATTTTTTCAGCATGTTGCGTCTTGGACGATAAATCATATGCATTGTGTAGGGAAAGTGAAAAGTTAAATAACAAAATACCGAACACTGAGGACAATTCAAAATGTCAATTCCCTAATCAAATGGCACAATCAAAAGCTCAAACACATCAAACAAATGGATAACAACAGTCAAATCTATGACTTAGTACAGGCATTTTCCTATGCAAAAAATTGTGGATTAAACCTGAGAAATCTTTATCCCGATTGATAATTAACAAAAACTTTAAAATTTTATTCAATTAAAAAATATGTTGACATGGAAACTTTTTATGGTTTGAGTTGAACATCTGTCATACGTTAAAAGTCAATTAAAATTTGCCCTCATGAAGCCATGACCGGTCCACAGCACCCTTCGATTATTTTGTTCACATAATTCATATTTATATATACTAAAGTATGTATATAAATAATACTTATGCATATAAAATGCATACATATTAATGTAATAAATCTTTTGTTTTATATCAAATAATTCATCGACTGTTAGTAACTGACCTCATACTAAATTAGTACAAAAAGGTTACTACTTAGGGCGCATGTACTAACGCTGAATGCCGATTAGTATTAAGATTTCAAAATTTGTACTGTTATATAAGCGTTATTTTTTGTAAATTTCTGTGAACTGTCTTATGCAATCGACATTTATGCTGAATTTCTGTAAACTATTTCATATAATAGACCATTATGGTGTATTTCTGTGAACTGTTATTTATCATCGACAAATATTGTGGATTACTGTGAACTGTCTTACATTAGTAACAATTATTTTGTATTTCTGTGAACTATTTCATATTAACGGCCAATATTTGGCAATTCTGTTTTAGGATTATATTTAATATGATTAGGTCCCTGAAAATATGATTTAAAAAATGAAAAATGCAGATAACATCTCACTGAAGACAATTTACCTCTCTATTCCCTCTCAATCAAAGACTAGCATCATGTTACTTCTAACAAATGTATTTGTTAGCATCATTTGTACAAAGGACTTTGAGTATTTAAACACATTGAAATGCTACGAACGGTCGAAAGCATCGTTCATTTTGTTTTGTTTTCCATAATTAATTTCTACATATACTTTGTTTTATAAAAAAAATTACCTGAAGTCAAGCATAGAAACGGAACTTAAATCTTAAAATTCCCAGATATGGTGTTTAAAATGTGTATACCTTAAAGTGTCACTTGGAGGTCAGTTGTACAAACAAGAAAATTCCGATATAATTACCTATCCAACAATTTTTCATTTGTTGCCAAAGTATAGTTATTATATGGTATAGTAATTAGATGGTATAGTAATTAGATGGTATATCAAAAATTGATATATGTATAGTTCCTATCAGCTATATCGTATATTAGTTGTTTGCAAAAAAATGTATGAGAAAGAGTATGCTTCTGCTAAAATACTAGTTGTCAACGTGTACCTTATCAAATGGAAATTTTGTTTTAAGGGACCGGATAATGTAAGGAAGTCACCGGTCATATTTTGTGTTGGATACATATTTTTTGTAATAATTGTTGAATTCTAAATTTCTTTAAGAACAAAGATTAATCAGAAATCTGTCTTTTTCATAAGTGCATATATGTCTTGTATATATGCAATTGCACCATTAACATAAAGTTGTTTTCATTATTGGGAGCTCATGGTTTCGTTTTTAAGAATCAACGCTTATCCAATGTATCTATATCACATCACATTTTTTTTTAATAATGGTCGAACGATACTTCATCCTTAAAGGGGCACTACTATAATAGTAATTAATTATGTGTATGATTAGCTTCTATTTTATATTATTAGTTAGTCTTTTTTTTTGACAAAATACAATAAATATATGACAAAATGATATACAGATATACAATTCCTGTCGTTTATGATTATTTTTATTTTTTTTTTTATAATGTCAATCTTATAGTGGCTTAAAAGTGCAAAGGACGATCCTTACACAACTAAACAAATTAACTTATTATTAACAAGTGCATTTTTTCTTAGATAGTTCTGTCCACGTTTTGTAACAAAAGAAGTCTGATGTGGTATATATTTTTGAATAATCCTGTTTGTTTCTTATAAACTAATAACGATATATTTCATTTACATAAAACTGTATTATGTATTTATGTCCTGGTAGATTCCTCCGTTATTCGGAGCGCCCCTCGAGAGCAGTATCCTGGAAAATTTACATAAACGTACATAATAAAGGTTGTTATTGATAAAAGTCTTTTGTTAATTCGCCACAAAATGATATTTTATCGGAAATAATACAAAACATGTAAATTCGGGATATAGTATTTTCCCCCGATTTAAATCAATTCAAATGTTCTCGTTAATTTTACCAGCAAACTATATTTACGGTAGCAATGTTATCATTAAATTGTTCATTTGATTCAGACAAAAGATGATTTTACCTGTTTTATTGTTAATCAAACTTCTTTTTATTAATATCAATTCCTAAACTTGTCGGTTTCTTGACAAAGTATAATAATTGTTTGGCAAAATGATATATTGATGTCATAAATTACAATGTTATGGTTTTTTTTTATTTGTGATAATACAATTCTTACAATTAAATCAGTATAAAGCAAGCACTCCACTTATATATCGTTTGTACAACCAAGAACATATGTACTGCGAACTATGTCATATGTTGTACTTTAATTGATCCTAATCCCGATAAAGTACACTAGTACTAACAAAATGAAAATAGAAATGGGGAATGTGCCAAAGAGACAGCAACCGTACCAAAGAGAAATAAACAGATGAAGGTCACAAATATGTCATCAACAAAGCGAGACGATTCTGCATCCGGAAGCGTGCTTCAGCTGGCATGTATATATCGTTTTTATATAGATTATACTGATCTCCCGTTTGAAAGGTTTTACACGAGTTTTTGTGGCCCTTTATAGCTCACTGTTTGGTATCAGCCAATTTGAAGGATACGTGTTGAAGACCGTATTTTGACCAATAATTGGGTTTTTTTTGCAAGTTGTGACTTGGGGTGGAGGGTTGTCTCATTGGCACTCATACCACATCTTCTTATATCTATATAAGTTTTGGAAGATACGAACAAGAACAATAGTAAATAAGATCGATTTGCAGTCAAACTCGGGCGCATATTCCTTTTTCGTCAGTAAAAACATTGTAGTATTTAGATATGAATAAAAAGATGCACATAGAAATAATAAGATGTGGTATGAGTGTCAATGAGACAACACTCCATCCAATTCACACGGTGTCAAAAATAACTTTCAAAGGTTAAAGAACTGCCTGCAACATGCAGCCTTGGCTGATATCAAACAGCAAGCTATATAGGGCCTAAAAAACTAGTGCAAAACAATTTAAAAAGAAAACCAACGGTATAATCTATTTAAAAAACGATGCACGAGAACCACTTATGAAGCACATCAACAAAAAGTCAAATAACAAAAAATCCGAACGCCGAGGTAATTTCAAAACGAAAAGTTCGTAATCAAATGGTAAGAACAAAAGCTCAGACATATCAAACGAATGGATAACAACAGTCAAATCTATAACTTAGTAAACCTGAGCAATCTTTATCCCGATTGATGATCAACAAAACCGTTAAATTTGTATTCATTCAAAAATTTGCTGACATGGAACCTTTTTATGGTTTGAGTTGAACATCTGTCATACGTTAAAAGTCAATTAAAATTTGCCCTCATGAAGCCATGACCGGTCCTTAGCACCCTTCGATTATTTTGTTCACATAATTTATATTTATATATAGTAAATTATGTATATAAATAATACTTATGCATATGAAAAACATACATAATAATGTAATAAATCTTTTTTTGTTTTATATCAAATAATTCATGGACTGTAAGTAACTGACCCCATAAGTACTAAATTAGTACAAAAAGATCACTACAACTTGAGGGCGCATGTACTAACGCTGAATGCCGATTAGTATTAAGATTTCAAAATTTGTACTGTTATATAAGCGGGTTTTTTTGTAAATTTCTGCCTTATGCAATCGACATTTATGCTGCATTTCTGTAAACTACTAGTACTTCATATAATAGACCATTTTGGTGTATTTCTGTGAACTGTTATTTATCATCGACAAATATTGTGCATTATTGTGAACTGTCTTAGATACGTGACCATTATGGTGTATTTCGGTGAACTGTTATTTATCATCGACAAATGTTGTGCATTATTGTGAACTGTCTTAGATACGTGACCATTATGGCGTATTTCTGTGAAATATATAATATTCATAATATAGGCCAATATTTGGCAGTTCTGTTTTAAATGAATGAGTGATTAGGTCCCTGAAAACATGATTTAAAAAATGGAAAATGCAGATAATGATAAGATGTGGTATGAGTGTCAATGAGACAGCTCTCCGTCCAATTCACAATGTGTCAAAAATAACTTTCAAAGGTTAAAGAACTGCCTGCAACAAGGAGCATTGGCTGATATCAAACAGCAAGCTATACAGGGCCTTAAAAACTAGTGCAAAGCAAATTTAAAAAGAAAACCAACGGTATTATCTATTTAAAAACGATGCACGAGAACCACTTATGAAGCACATCAACACAAAGTCAAATAACAAAAAATCCGAACTCCTAAGGAATTTCAAAACGGAAAGTCTGTAATCAAATGGCAAAATTAAAAGCCCAAACAAATCAAACGAATGGATCACAACTGTCATTTTCTGACTAGGTACAAACATTTTCTTAAGTAGAAACGACAACCGCTGAATTTCAGGTTTCGGACTTAGAACAGGTCTTAAGCTGGGTATTGTTAGTCTGTCTCTTGATTTTATATCAAATAAACTCATCATAGAAACCAGAATTAGAATTTTGTACTTGCATCAAACGCGCTTTTCGCAAACAAAAGACTCATCAGTGACACTCGAATCTAAAAATGTTGAAAAGGCCGATCAAACAAAACGAAGTTGTAGAGCATTGAGGGCCAAAACATCCTACAAGTTTGGCCAAATAAAACTTAAGTTATCTATTCCTGATGTAGAAATCCTTAGTGTTTCAAAGGTGCAAAGTTTTGTCAACAGCTGATTTATAATTATGACCATAGCAATGATAATTCATGTCAACACAAAAGTGCTGACTACTGGGCTGGTGATATCTTCGGAAAATAAAAGCTCCACCAGCAGTAGTATTGACCAAAACAAAATAGGCATTCTGTTCAAAAGGTTCAGTTCGGGGTGTTGTACTTCTGCCTTTTAAAGTTATATCAATATTTCCCTACAGTCGTCACAACTCGGCCAATTCCTGATTCAGTCGATGATTGCCGATTGGATTACCTTGTTAACTGGCCACCCGCTGATTGCCGATTGGATTACCTTGTTAATTGGCCACCCGCTGATTGCCGATTAGATAACCTTATTAACTGGCCACCCGCTGATTGCCGATTAGATAACCTTATTAACTGGCTACCCGCTGATTGCCGATTAGATAACCTTGTTAACTGGCTACCCGCTGATTGCCGATTAGATAACCTTGTTAACTGGCTACCCGCTGATTGCCGATTAGATAACCTTATTAACTGGCTACCCGCTGATTGCCGATTGGATAACCTTATTAACTGGCCACCCGCTGATTGCCGATTGGATTACCTTATTAACTGGCCACCCGCTGATTGCCGATTGGATTACCTTATTAACTGGCCACCCGCTGATTGCCGATTGGATTACCTTGTTAACTGGCCACCCGCTGATTGCCGATTGGATAACCTTATTAACTGGCCACCCGCTGATTGCCGATTGGATAACCTTATTAACTGGCCACCCGCTGATTGCCGATTGGATAACCTTATTAACTGGCCACCCGCTGATTGCCGATTGGATAACCTTATTAACTGGCCACCCGCTGATTGCCGATTGGATAACCTTATTAACTGGCCACCCGCTGATTGCCGATTGGATAACTTTATTAACTGCTGATTGCCGATTGGATAACCTTATTAACTGGCCACCCGCTGATTGATACTTTGACATATGCAAGAATGAAACAACAGCAGGGGTCCAGTTTAATTCCCCTATTAACAGAGCGATGATGAGACAGGTTAACAAAGAATTTTTCCGTCTGTTTTGCATCAGTTCTGTGTCCTTTGGTCACTGATGGAGAGTTGTCTCATTTTAATAATTGCCAAATCATTATAATTAAATAAATGAAGTAAATAAGTCATTATTTGAAGTTATCATAATTTTATTATCATAAATGTCTTAATGTGAATAGTCAGCCATAAGTGGACCTATGAATATTAATAATTATTTATTTAGATATAGGAAGATGTGATGTATGTATTTACATATTTGATACGCATGAATAAATAAACATATATAACATTTACAAAATATAAAAGTCTGCAAAGGTGTTTGTATTTGACAGTTATAAAATAATTGGTCAACCATACAGCAGGTAAGTTCAATAATTTCAATGATTTCATTAATATCAAAATTATTGGTAAAAAACTTTTGCTTTTGAAAATTATTAATGTGGATTCATTATTTGTTATTGGATACTACTTTTTGTTAATGTCGTGAATCCAAATGTTTAAAGAATGAAAAATTTCTGTAGACGCGTATACAGGTTTCGGCAAAACCACGACATGAAATATCCACGAACATGCAAGTTTTGCTTTATCCACAAAACTTGGTAACCACGAAAATAAATGAATCCATAATATATCTTTTTTTTTCTTTCTTGAGGTCGTTTGAGCTATATTTCCTCCTTTGATTATATTGAAGTAAGGTTCAAGTGTTTCTTTATATCTTTTGAGTATAGATATTAAATGTGGTTTTAATTTATAAAAGTTAAACGTCAGTCGAACAAGACCATCTTAAAACTCCATGAAACAGAGATGAGGGGTATGTTATCTCTCTAGAACACACTTTTGTTTTCATTTTGACTTGAAATTTGATTTTAAATCATTAATGTTTGTAAATCTAATTATTCAGTATTAATTTCAATGGTGCGTGGTGAATGTTTAGCCGCTTTGCCATGAATTCATCTTTATTTTCAAAAACAGGCGAACGTTATTTGAGGACAATAAGGTTTATCTTGGGTTGAAGACTTTTGCCCTCCAGCATTTATTTATACAAACAATAAATGCTGGAGGGCAAAAGTCTTCATATAAGTCTATAAGTCTTTATAGACGAAAAAGCTTGATGATAATTCATTTATAGTATATTCTTATTTTAAAAGCAATACTGCTTTGCTTATACTCAAATAGATATCAAAATAACATAACAAAGTACAATTAAGTAATAATTATTCATTAATACAATTGAAAATAATTTTGGAACTGAGTATACATTTATACAATTTTAAAGCTTGATATACACATTTAGAAATTATTAATTATTCCAGGTTTTTTTTCGTTTGTATGTTTTTTTTTGTATTTTAGTAGGCCTCATTTTCTCTGAACAGGTGTACCGTGATTATTATTTAGGAGCGTCGGACTGTTTCTGTTCTGTGGTCTTGAGGAATTTTTGGTACATCCCCGTTTGAATTCTCTATTCTTGTTCAGCTACGTACGAAAACTATCAAATATCATTAAGTTCTTCTATATTAGGAAGAGATAACAAAAAAAAAAAAGACAAAAAAAAGAAGTTTAAATGCTGATTGATTCCTTCAGCAATTATGTTTAATCTATATACGAAATCCTTCATACATGTATATGATACCTTTTTTAAATAAAAAGACATTAATCCTCAGTCCTTAGAATTTTATTTGCACGCATAACAGATTCTAGCGTTTCTGTCTATATTTACAAATCTTCCAGTTTTAATCGATTGCACATGCAGACAACATTTGATTAGGAACGGTTTATCATACGCAAGCTTCCATTTGATTTTCAGGGAGGTTGGAGGTGGGGGCTATGATGAACATTTTGTCCTGCCTATTTATTTTTCACTTTTTTCTGTCCTGCCTTTTTTATTGGTATATCCTGACTTTTTTTTTTACAGAAATGATCGTCCTGCCTTTTGTATTAGTATATCCTGACTTGTTTTTACAGAAATGGTCGTATTGCCTTTTTATTTTGCAAAATAACTCATCCTGCCTATTTTACTCAAAAATCCTGTCCTGTTTATATTTGGCAAATTCCATCCTAACCCCATCCTACCCCCTAAAAATCAAATGGTAGCCCCCTTAACAGGTCTAGACTACTGTGAAACATTGCAAATAATAACTGTCATACATGTACATGTATTTCAAACACTGGCAGCAAGGAAAGTTCTTTGCATCAGCTATAAATCTATCAATGACCCTCTCTGTGTCTATTGACTTTGTTAATAACAGTGTGTGTCAATTAGTCATGACCGATGACCTATGACTGCTTACATCTACGTCATTTTATGTCGTCTGGTAGCGAGTTGTCTCATTGGCAGGCATCACATATCTAATTATTGCTATATAGTGATTACTTGATAACTAATAAATCTTTGAATATACATGACAATATACAATTGATTTTTTGACACTCAAACAAATCACCATAACAGATTTTCAGAATATGGGTGTTATTTTTTAACGATAAACTCCATTATCGCTATTTTGAGTAATTTTCCTTTGATCTTTTTTTGTGATAAGTTTTATATCATGCTACTCGCTTGAGATGGAAAATTATCGCTAGAAACTAAGGAAGTACGTGGCGTTGCTAAAGAAATTGACATGCAATTGACAACGTCGTCGTAGTCTTCCGAGTGCAAAATACACCCTGTTATTTATATATGTTTATATAAATAACAAGTTCCAATATCGAATTTGTTTTATGAGATCCTCACACTTTACAACCCATATTCACTATGTTGAAACATCTATATCAATTACTTTATGATAAAAATCAAATTATTTAAATGCACCTAAGGCGTGCAAGACCTACAGCCATTAAAGGTCGTTAAAAACTCAGATTCCATCGTCGTCGCCGATTGCAAAATACACCCAATAATTCACTTTGCTTGAATCATATTTATAATTGGAAAATGGCAATTGTTATCTTATAGTTCGTTTCTGTGTTTGTTGCAGTGTCGTGTGATTTTTTTGGTGCACTTTAGTATTTCTGTTGTTTCGTTGTTTTCCTCTTATATTTGATGTGATTCCCTCAGTTTAAGTTTGTAACCCGGATTTGTTTTTTCTCAATCGATTTATGACTTTCGAACAGCGATATGTTGCCTTTAAGTTGCATTTAAGTAATCGTCTGGAATTTTAATAATCAAACTAATTCACTAAATACAGCTTTTATATCATGAATTGACAGTATTAAAAAAATACCTTTACAAATCTACAATAAACTGTAATGTATAAATTCGTTACACAACCCTTCATAAATGGTTCATTTATATTCTAGTTTGGAGTCGCTTCGATAATATCTCATTCCAAAAAAAAAATATTCAGTAAAATTAAAGGTTTCTTTCTGATTCATGGACAATATCATATTCCAAAAATAATTATTCAGTAAAATTTGAGGTTTCTGTCTAATTCCTGAACATTGAATACATGTATTTCAGTTTCATATTTTGGATTTTCAGTTTGCTAGTTTACATTGTTGTGATTTTTTTTCGCGCAAATAAAGGAACAATTCGCGCAAACGTAACGCGACGGATTGTATGAATTTCTTTATTGGAAACATAAAAGAACTGATAAATCAAATTCATTTAATAAACTTGTATTTACCATTAGCTACAAATAATTTACATTATATATGGTGTTATTTTAAAAGTTGTGATGTCAATTTGCAAGTAAATGTTTAATCAAAACCGATTCTGTTTACATAAACCTTGAAATGTAAATGTATCTACTAGTAAATCCTGTGCTGCTATTTTTTGTGAAAATATTGGAGAAAATAATTTGTTTAATTGATATTGTATTATAAACATATGAGACAACTCTCTACCAGAGACCAAAATGACCTAAAAGATAACAGCTAAAGCTCACCGTATACATTTGTTTTGTGTGTTTATCGGTTTAATATAGGTTTTTTTTCATAATAAATATTTCCACATAATATCCACGATTTCTGTTGGAATAGGTGTTGAATCCAATTGGTAAGCTGTAAGTGTCGTCTCGGACATTATAATAAAAAGCGCACCTAAGCAACTCATTTTAGCGACAGGCAATTAATTATATGATGGCCACTAATTGCGCTATTTTATAATCATTCCTAGAAAAAAAATACGATCGATCTTGTAGCTATCATCTAATTTTCTTTATTTTTTTTATTACCAGACTCTTGACAACTCGTTAATAAACTTTTATTAACTGGTACTTTTAATATGCAGATGACATTAATTTGACTGAAGTACATGTCACATGTCTCCCTAATTGACCAATGATTACGTGTCGAATATCAAAATACCGCAATCACTGTCAATCAAAACGCCCCGCCCAGAACACAGGTTATGAAATGTAAAAAACCTAGGTAGTTATAGAATGCTCCGCCCAGGACACAGATTATGAAATGTAAAAAAATCATAGGTTGCATAAGCAAAACTGTGCTAATTATTTAAAACACCTTTCGTCCTAGATCTGGTGAGGCATGCAGTTATTTAATAAAATAAATGTGCATTTTTTGTTAGCGTACTGTCAATAACCAGTAAACTTACGAAAGGTAAGAACACATGTTATTTATTTCATAGCAAAATCTAAACAGCTATTTATTCATTTAATTTACTAAAATCTAAACAGCTATTTTATGTATTTTATTTACTAAAATCTAAACAGTGCATCATTGTATTTATTTTATTTATTTTATTTTCCAAAAGCAAAACACATCTTCATTGTATTTATTTCTTTTATATCTTTTATACAAAAACATAAGAAGCCACCCATTGTAAATTTTACAAATAATCTTCATTTTAAGTTTTAAAAAATATATGTATATAATATGATGTCGTGCTTGCTTTAATTGAATTTGTTAGAACATTATCAAGTCATAAATAATGTTGAATGTTCTCTATTCTAAACATGAACACATGAACATAACATTTAAATCGAATTATACTAGTCAACAAAAGAAACGATACAAGACTTTTTTTTCAAATTAAAGTTTTTGCGTTCATTGGACCAATATTGAACGTAGTAACACTTAATCATTATGGAAATATAAAGCTGTTTAAAAAAAAAATTTGCTTTTGTGACGTTTTTTTCGCGATTTTTTTTTATTTTACAAAAATAAAGTAAAGACCGCTATGACCGTTCAAACGGAATTTTGAAACCTTCCGATAAGTTTTGATTTTCATTATCACATGTGCATACATTGCAAATGAAAGCTTTTTAAAATAGTGCATCTCATTTTGTTTTATATTTAATACTTTTTGATACATTTAATTTCAAGGTCGTGTATCGTTTCTTTTGTTGACTAGTATATGTGTGAACTCAGCACTAAAGTCTACAGACTAAGTTTACAACAGCAAAATATAGTTTCCCCTTTTATCCTCGTTAAAATGTATACATGTGTATACTTTTAAAACACGATTTTTGTCGGCCTTTTTAAATGTTTGGTCCTGCGTTCACTTGCAGCAAGCTATTTTGTAAAGAATCAAGGTCATTAGTATTTACTTAGATATATATATTCTAATATAAATTTACAAGCTTTAAATTGGCAAAGTATTTTATATAACTGAAGGGACGAGGCTTGAATTTCAATGGCATCCTTAATTTTTGAGAATAGACAAAAAAAGTCAAATTGAATACTTGTTAAATATTATTTGTTTAGGTTCCGATTTCACTTAATATCAAGTCTAATTCCTAAATAAATTTATGTTTGCATTAATTAAGTTTTGATGTTTAGAAACAAATTGGATTTTTGAATATCTAAATGCATTCATTATGTGTATGATTTTAAAGAAGTATCAGTTAAAATGATTTTCTGTAAGCCAAAATGTTTGTCTGTATCCGTTTCTTTAAAACCTCATTTTTATAGCAACCCTTCATAATGCAAAGAAGCTGGTGTGTTGTGTTGAGTTTGAGTTTGGAGTGGTTCTGTCGAAAGAATAATGCTTTACCTCAAATTTGAGATGAAGAAATAATTATCGAAAATTCAAGCGGGCACTGACTCACTAAGACTACAAGACCATATACGAAGGCCTTCTTGACTAGCTAGGAACTATTAAAAGTTGGCCCCTCCCATTTTCAGTCTACTCCAACATCACTGATTCTTGGTTACATTATGACACCCAAATCACGAGACACAACAAAATCGGAATTTTGTAATCCGAGATTTTCATTCCAGGTATACATTTGATTTCATTAAATCCTACTTCAATGTAAGATACGCAGTAAGGTAAGGATCAATAATTTTCAAAAAAGGTGGCTGTTAAGCCATTGTTAGGAATGTCACTTGTAAAAGTTCTATGCGTTTACATCATACACTGATGATGTACATGTAGCACCATAAGGGGACCCGGATCCCTCATACGGGTTTACCCCGCCTTCCCATCAAAATCATTGTGTATAACAGAAACGTCCATGCAAATAGCGTTACCGTCGTTGTTTTATTGAAATTTAAAAAATATATATGCATTTTTTTCTCAGCAGCTCTGGCTATTGTTGGCGGCAGCCGACCCTTTCCCCCCCCTCTTTTGTTATGTTTTCCGAATGTCCAGCGGTTAATATTATTATGTCTGGTACAACTGTATATACAGAATGATATTTTCCAATAAATAACAAATCCCTAATTATCTGTCAGAACGCAGGATAATAAATATACTATTCAGAATGAGTACAACCTATTTAATACCGTAAAATATGACTACATCACCTGTGTGTAAGTATGTAAGTTATATATAATATGTCTCAAAAATTAATTGTGTAACTCCTCGGGGCAGATTTCACGTTACACAATCAAGGTCATCTATCCTTATTGTTTCACATTTAGTGTTTCACGTATAATATGAAGTCTGTTTCATTGTTTTACCCGATTTTTTTTTTTGATTTTTCCATTTTCTCTGTGCTTTTTATTTCAAATTATGGGCTAAAATGTAAACAAAAGAGTAAAATATATAAAAATAAAAATAGAGACGAGTCTTTTTCAGGTCATACACTAAGAAATTGTCGTTTTTCATTTTCAAATTCATAACCCAGACGAAGGGAGACAAGCAACTTTGAAACGGGTAATTTTTTATCAAAAGATGAAAATGATATTTATTTATTTATTATACATTTGAAATATAAATATATCTTTCTTACAAGTTGTGAAGAGATTTGAAATTTTATGAAAAGTTTCCGAACAGGTTATTATTTTACATTGAAAGAAAGTACACAAGGTCTTCATTTTGATTTAATAAACAAAATACGTTCTGGAATCCCGATCACGGGTAAAACTTACAAGACATAATTAAACATATATTTATTGAATTTGGAGGAAATATACCTTCAGGATTGTTCAATTATGTTTTAGGCTTAAATTGAAACACAACTGAAAATAACAGTCTTGTATACGTGTACCTCATGTGTAATTGAAATAAGAAAAAAGCGTAAGCAAAGAATAAATACAAGAAATATTTTCAATACTTTGACTTGCGCACGTTACAATGTCATAACACTATTCACTATTTTCAGGCTCATAAAGTACCGTATAACCTGAGTGTTTAGCGGTCAATATGATGCAAGGAGGCCACGGCCAGATGGGAGGCCCGATGGGCGGCCCTGGAGGCCCTGGAGGAAGCCAAATGGTATGTTTTCAGTATTGTCTGCAATACACTACAAAACTTAAACCGCGTGTGGTTAAAAAGGGTGATTACCAATAAGACAGAACCCAACAATTGTTCAATAAAAACTCGATAAATGTACAAGTTATTTAAAAAAATACAATAATCGATAATATATAGATATAAGAAGAAGTGGTATGAGTGCCAATGAGACAACTCGCAATACTAGTCACAGTTTATAAAAGTAACTATTATAGGTATTATAACTATTAAAGGTACGGTAACCAACTCGGAGCTTTGGATTACACCGAACAGCAAGTTATAACAAAAATGACATGTGTATAACCATTCAAACGGTGAAGGCAACGGTCTTATCTATATAAAAATAACCGAGAAACGAGAAAAATTTATAAATGACATCAACAAACGACAAGTACTGTACATCAGATTCCAGACTTGTATCAGGTGCAAACAAATGCAGCGGGTTTAAACGTTTCAACTTTTAATAAATACCAATATCTCTATAAAACTTCGTCTAAATGTCTACAGCTGTTCGGTGTAGTCTTTTCAGAAGACTTAAATTGTATAGTTTCAAAGGTACGGCTAGACAATCTTATTTTTACAAGAAAGAATGAGTATATATATATTATATATATTCCATATCTCATTGACTGAAAGTCTAAATAACCAAAAGCATACTTCTAACGTCTATAGATAATTATTTGTTTGAAAAGATATTCATACAAACTCGTTTCCTTTTTCTTTACACGTGTTAATATATTTATTGCAGTAAAGATGCACAAACACATTTTAAATAAACTCTTAAAGATGTCCTTCAATCGGACACATTCGCTGATTTAATATTTAATTTAAGAAAGAACATCTCGGTGCATGCAGTTATATTTATTTGCTACTGAACTATCGAAATGTTTGGGATTTTTTTTATTTTCCAAAAGAAAATGTATAGTATATACTTCATATTCATGGGAAAAAACTAATTCTGTGTTTTGAAACTAACTTTTGTCTATACGTTTTTGGCAGATATGAATGTAAATATTCAGAAATGTTGTAGAAATAAGAAGGATTTTAAATCAAAATGTTCGGTAGCTTACAGAATATGATTATTCTTAATTTTAGACCTAAGACTTCTAGATTTGTTACTATATATCAAAGAAAGTTAAAATGCACAAAGCAAACAACCAATACTTAGATATTTTGATTTTCTTTTATTAACAGGGGGGATTCATGGACGATGAGGATAGTAAAGCATTAATGGAGGAAGCCCGAGAGTGGATGGGTGATAAGGTTGATGAAATGGGACCGCAAGGAAAAGACGTAAATCCTATGGACCAGTTACCTCAATTTAAGTCAAGAAGGATAAATATTGAACCAGATAAAGAGTAAGTTACATCAATATATATTGATATCATTTATTAATATTATGGTGCAAAGCGTGCAGGAAATATATTGCCTTGCAAGGAGCAGCATACCTATGAAAATGAGGCTTAAATTTTGGAAAACATAAAATTAAATGTATTCTGGAATAGATAATTGTATTTCCAGGACAATTGCATCTCATTTTTTCGGTCAAAATTAAAGTTTTTATGTTCTTTATTTTTGTATTTACATTTGAACATATTTTTTTCTCTAGATCCGGTTTAGATCTAGATAACGCCATTGCTATAGTCGGTGTGGGTGGAAAATTTCCTGGCGCGGAAACTGTTGATGATTTTTGGCGGGTTCTGGTGAATGGAGAGAACCATGTGGTAGAAATCCCGCCAGAAAGATGGAATGTTGAAGAATACTATTCTGCAGATTACGACGAACCTGGTAAAACATATGTCCGCAGAGGTGGATTTTTATCAAAGTATGTATATTATCATACTTACATTATCACTGAACTAGTAATTTTTTTTATTTAGGGGCCATCTAAAGCACAACTCTGGGTGCGGGAATTTCTCGCTATCATGAAGACCCATTGTTGGGTTTCTGCTCTTTGGTCGGGTTGTTGTCTTTATGACAATTCCCTATTTCCATTCTCAATTTTGTTTTCTTGAGATGCCGATAGACATTGTTACGATTCAATAGAAATTTTCAGAAAACTCTAAATAGCAGTGCTGATTTTTTTAAGGATTTATTTGATTTTTCAAAGAAAAACGTAAAATTTAATCAAGTATAATTGATGATTAAATTCAAGGTATTACATAGTGCCTGCATAGTCTGCAAATTTTAGAGGGTTTTGCATATACATGAGTTGTTTTGTTTTAACTTTTTATGGGTCTTGAATACTCAATATCGTTGAACAGTTGTATGTATAAAATTATTTACAAGTAGTGTGGATTTGTTATTATAAGGGTGTATGATGATTTTTCAGACTGGGTGTAATGCACAGAATAAACCCTTATCGAGGAATTGTCTAGAAAAAGTTGTGACTTAAATTAACAACAACAAGCAATGATATTGCAGCATTAAAATGAAAAAGTTAAAACCATAAAAAATTATTACTTTACTGCGGGTTCAGCCTAGTTATTTGAGTAGTTAACCATTAATAGCGATTTTTAGCCACCAATATTAAGGAGAAATTCGCGTGTTAGAAACATATGTGATTAAAAACCAATTAATTCATTGATAGCGGTTTCACAGAATACAAATATGGTTGTTTTTTTTTAGCTTTGATGAGTTTGATCCAAAAATGTTCGGAATTAGCGAACCGGAAGCAGCTAAAATGGACCCTCAACAGCGATACATTCTAGAGTGTGTTCACATGGCACTTGAAGATGGCGGTTTAATGAGAAAAGATATTCAAGAAACACGGACTGGTGTTTACATTGGTATGTTGAGCATTAAAAGCAGATGACAAAACAATTTATACTGAATCCAAATTTTCCTCATATCTTAAAGTGTAAAATTTGTAGAGAAAACATGATTAATTTGATTGATAGCATCGAAAAAATAAATTCTGACTCAGACTTAAAAACAAAACCCCTTGAAGTTAATTGGTTGCTCTCTAACTCAATATACAAAAAGAAGATGTGGTATGGTTTCCAATGAGACAACTATCCACAAAAGACCAAAATGACACAAACATCATTAACAACTATAGGTCACCGTACGGCCTTCAATGTATGTTTAGCTTATGTGCAATACAACGTTACTTTTGATAATCCGTCAATTGCCGCGTCCATAATCGATCCTGTAATGTAATATCCATTTGAAGGAGTTGTTTTCCTTTAAAGGTACATATATTTTTTAACAATTAAGAGCTAGCAGAAAGCGCAAATTTATGTAATCTTTTTGCTTTCAAATTTACATTAAATTGCATTTAATCTTTTGTTAAGCTAAACAGTGATACAACTAGGTATATTTTTATTTTAGATATTGGTAAAAACGTTCGAATATTACTTTCAACTCATCATTGTGTTTTGCTTCAGCAGTGGCCCATGCACTTTGTCATATTAAGAACCAGTCTAAACTAATATAAATAACTGTTAATAAGACAGTTCGCTGTATTGGTGCTCCTTAGTCAGGTTAATTTCTCTTTGACACTTTTCCCGTATCTATTCTCTATTTTACAGATGGCATGGGGACACATTTTGTGTTGTTAAAAGTTTGTTATAACAAGATCAGTTATATACACTACTTTAAATTATCAATTGTTAATTGCAGGAGTAATGAATGACGATTATAAAAGTTCTGCTACCGAAGACCCAGCAGTTGCTAGTAACTACACACTGACAGGGACTGCTCCAAGTATTATAGCTGCTCGTATATCATACGTCTATAACCTCCTTGGTCCATCCATGTCTATAGATACCGCATGTAGTTCATCTCTGGTTGCTATACACTTAGCATCACAAGCTCTGAAAAGCGGTAAGTCTATGTATGGAGATGTGGTTTAAATACCAGTGATATAATAACTATCTAACAGAGAACAACAGCAGTGAAAATCAAGTATAGGTCCCGTTGAGTTACCATATATGTCTTTATATATTTGAGAATGGTAAATGTCGAGACAAATTTTCAAAATCTTTCACATTGATGAATCAAACCAAAAAGAAAAAACAAAGTTAAGAGATGCGCATTGATAATAAGTTAAAAGGCAACAACTGTTGACGTCATTTTGGTAATGCCTGTACCAAGTCAGGAATATGACAGTTGTTGTGTATTCGTTTGTTGTGTTTATTGTTTTGATTTTGTAATTTGATGTAATTTTCCACGGAGTTATTTTAAAGAATTTTTGAGATTTTACTTTCTTTTTGTAACACCGAATATCGATCCAGTTTCTGAACCACAATATCATTTTGAAAATATTTTCGTTAGGTGATTGTACTATGGCAATCTGCGGGGGAGTCAATAGTATTCTGTATCCAGATATCCTTATTCCACTGTCAAAAGCAAGAATGGTATCGCCCATAGGACAGTGTCAAGCCTTTTCTGATACAGCAGATGGATATATTAGAGGCGAAGGAGGTGGCGTCATTGTTCTTAAAACACTCAAGGATGTAAGTATATATTCAATATTGATTTAAGATAGGTGTCGATTTTTTAAGAAGTATTCTACAGCAGGTTTCAAGGACCAAGAGGGATAGATAATATAACTTATAACTTAGTAAATGATACAGTACCTGCCTCAAGTTGAATTTTCGAGGAATGGTTTTGATTTTATCGTGATATAAATTCATCGATTTGCTTTCCAGGAATGGCACAGAATCTATACATGCACGGTAAACAAAAAAGCAAAATAGACAGCGGATACCGCTATTTGCTGTTCTACATCCAAAAGTCACAAGGAGACCATCTTTATCATACATGTACTTTGAATCATTTGAAGGCAAATTTTCTAAAGTACTACTTGTTTTCAGCTAACAACTTTGTACATAGACTCGGAACGTTAAGATATTGACACAGTATATAGCCCCTTGTCTCGTTTTAATCTGTACATATCCATTCTGAATACCAGATTAGTATCAATGTTAAATTTTAGTGACATTATGTATATTTTATTATAGGCAAGAGCTGATGGTAACAAAATATGGGCTACCATAGCGACAGGTTGTAACCAAGATGGTAGAACAATGACCCCAATTACAGCGCCATCTATACAGATGCAGACAGAACTGCTACAAGAAGTTTACGAAAAGAACAATGTCAGCCCAGACTTGGTGCAGTATATAGAAGCTCACGGTAACTATACATTAATTGGTGTACTTAATTAATTACTTATGTTCTGAATATGTAGTGTAACCCCCTCAAGTTTTATTTTGTTTTTGTAAAGATGAAATTTGTATTTTATCTTTGTTATTCCTGTGAATACTTACTGAAGTAGGTTTAATTCAAGTATTTGATTGTAGTTATATTTCTTTTTCATTTGAACAAATGAATGCTTGCTCAATCTTTTGTGTCCTTTGTTGTGTTTTGTGTACCAGTGTTCATCTGTTTGTTTTTTTTTTGTCCATGGCATTGTCAGTTTATTTTCAATCTATGAGTTTAAATGACCCTCTGGAATCGTTCGCCTCTCTTTTCTTTCTGTCTCCTTTTCATCAAATATAAATTTTCGAGGGAACGGACTAACAGTACGATGAAATTATTTACGCAGTTACTTTTGTATTGGAATATATTTATTGAAATAATTTGACCATTTCATCAACTACCGTGTAAAGGAATGTACATATTGCACTAAGGGCTTGATTAAAAAAGAGGGTGTATTTTGGAGAATTCTAAGTCCCTTTTGGATGTTTCTGATGATATATTTATTTTGGTAGGAACTGGTACACCTGTTGGAGATCCTATTGAGGCTAACAGTTTGGGTGAATTTTTCTCTAAATACAGAGAAGAAGGAAAAGAGGCACTAAGAATAGGATCAGTAAAAACAAACATTGGTCACTTGGAATCAGCAGCAGGGGTTGCTGGAATCGTTAAGGTTCTTCTTATGATGAAGCATGGCAAAACTGTTAAATCTCTTCATTTTGAGCGACCAAACCCAAAGATTGATTTCCCAAAATACAACATGGCGGTGTCAATAGCTGTTGAAGATTGGCCGACGTTAAACGACGGAACAAGAATGAGTTGTGTAAACTCTTTTGGATTTGGAGGTACAAATAGTCACGCAATTATAAAACAGTTTCCATTAGAAGATGTACAAGAAACCGATGATGATACCAAAGATAAATACATTGTCTTTCTGTCAGCTCTGGACAATGGTGGCCTGACAAATAGTCTTCAACATTTCATAAATTGTCTGAAAGACACATGCGTAGACAGCCTAAAGAGTATTGCATACACAAGTTCCTGCAGACGAGAACACTTCAAGTACAGACTTGCGTTCGTGTGTGAATCAAAGGAAGATCTCCGCCAAAAAGCAGAAGGACAATTGAAAACGATAGAAAGTGTTCGACCAGCTGGTTTGAACCCGCCAAATGTTGTGTTTGTGTTTTGTGGTGTTGGAACAACCTGGACTGGAATGTGTCAAGAACTTTTGCAAAGTGAAGCAGTGTTTAGTGAAACTGTAAGAAAAGTGGACGAACTATTGAAGCCTTATACTAAATGGTCCATTTATGAGAAATTGAAAGATGCAGCAGACTTGAGTGAACCATTGGTTGGTCATCTGGCTATTTTTACTTGTCAAATTGGATTGACAGAGCTCTGGAAGTATTATGGTATAGTACCGAAAGTTGTATTGGGGCAGTCCGTCGGAGAAGTGGCCGCTGCATATGCTGCAGGTTGTCTATCTCTTGAAGATGCTGTCAAGGTCATATATCATAGATCGTCAATCTTATCAAAGGCAACAGGAGGGTCCATGTTTGTGGTTGGCAGTAGCAACACAGAGATGGTAGACGAGTTATGTCAGGAGTATGATGGAAAAATAAACATTGCCGTGTACAATAGTTCTAAATCTTCAACCGTATCCGGTGATACTGATATCGTCAATGAAGTAATGCAAAAGCTGAAAAAGAAAAGTGAAGAAGAAGACGAGCCCATTTTCTTACGACCACTTCATGTTAAATGTGCCTATCACAGTCATCATACGGAAAAGTCAAGCATTGATCTAGAAAATGCCCTCAACGGGTTAACTGGTACAACACCTACAACGAAATTATTTTCGACTGTGACTGGTGAAGTAGCCACTGATGAACAATTTGTTACGGCTTCTTATTGGAGGGAAAATGTCAGGAAACCTGTTATGTTTCAAAAAGCGGTCCGAAATGCTGGCTTACTTAATACTATAAATATATTTGTCGAAATTGGCCCAAAGCCTGTTCTAAGAACACATTTGAGTGATAGTTTCGCAGAAGGAAAGGCAATAAGCTTGCCCTCTATGAACGTGAATTCAGAATCATCCTGCATAATGGATTCACTTGGAGAATTCTACAAAAATGGTGTTAATCCTGAAATGGAACGAATTAATCCGTACACTGCTGTAATATCTGATATACCAAAGTACATACCGAACAGAATGAAATCGTTATTTGAAGCCGACAGCACAAAACTTAGAAAACAAGGTCGAGGAAAATTGGCATCAGCTCATCCATTCGTAAAACGACAGTCCGACGATAATACACCTTTCAAAATAGACATCAGTACCACCTCTACTCCTTATGTTTATGAGCACAACGTAGCAGGAAATATTTTAGTTCCCGGAGCTTTGTATGCTGAAGTGGCAATAGAAGCTAGTAAAAGTCTGCTACAACAATCACCTTTTAATCTCGAAATAGGAGTTGATTTTCAAAGACCTCTCCGTTTATCACCAGGCAGCCCTTGTGAAGCCTTTGTAATGCTAAAGTCGTTAGAGCCATTGGAGAGCATGACCTTTACGATACAAACAGGAAATGACATCATAGCAAAGGGAACATCAAGAATTATCAAGGAAGATGTAAAGGTAAATTTTGTTGATATTCAGAAGATAAAAGAAAGATGTAAAATATTTCATCCAAAAGACCAGACATATGAAACATTGAAAACACTTGGCTTTTCATACGGTGATGACCTACAGATACTTGGTGATGGATATAAAAATAGAACTGAATGCCTTGTTAATGTGACCTTGTCAGACTTGCTGATCAAAGATTTGAATACAACAAACATTCACCCAGCAATCCTCGATGGCCTTTTACAAACACCTGGAATCATTTTTGAATTGATGGAGGAACGACCTTCTGGACAACTACTTCCTGCAGGATTTAAGAAACTTATTTTGAGACGATCCCCAGAAAAAAATATGTTAGCATACATGAATCTTACATCATTTTCTAAGGATGAAATTTTGTATAACCTACTTTTACTTCAACCTGATGGTATAGTAGTGGCTGAGGTCAAGGACTTTACGATTAGAGCAATTGAAAAATCAGAGAGACACAACGGTCAAATTGCACACAAAATAGTTTGGACAGAAGTTGACTTGCAAGAAGACATCAAGAAAACATCTGTAGGCCTCCCACAATTACATGACAAAGATACACAAGATGATGAAGAATCAGATAAGAGCTCTTTTACTTGTAAAGCAGATTTGGAACTCCTCAAGGATGACTATGACAAACACTCAAACAGTTCAGGTTATTCAAGCGAGAAAAAAGACAAAGATAAAGATGGAGGCTCCAGTTTATCAAGCAATGAAAAGAAAGACACGGACAAAGAATTTAGCTCAAGCGACGATGAAGAAAAAGATGTTAAAAAGGACGAGATATCAAATCCACCAAAAAACAGAAGGTTTATTTTCATTTCCCGGGATGAAAAGACAAAGCAGATTTTTAAGGATCATGTTTATGGTGATCTTGAAATTAGCTATTACATTGCCAATAATTCAACCAATATCATCGAAGACATATTGGAAGAACATTTCAAACCCAGTGAAGCTGAATCAGTGAAAGACGACAAAGAAACATGTATTATTTTTGCAAATGGAAGAATGAAAGAAGAATATACGAAGGATGGTACCGTTTTACTAGATGATTTGGTCAACAACTGTGATCTATTACTGACCATTTTAAAGTTCATGGCAGATAGACAGGATTCGATTCCAATCTACATTCTGACTCAAAGTACTCAATCACCCGACGTATCAGGCCAGTTTAACCTTGTCGGATCAGAGCTATGGGGATTGGTTCGGTCAGTTCTAAGGGAACAAAGTTTCAAGTTGTATCTCGTAGATATCGATCCAAGTTTTAAGGAATGCATGAAACAGTTGCTTACTGTTCTCAAAGGAAACAATAAAAGACTAGAAATACCAGAAATTGCCATCAGAAAGAAGAAAATATATGAAAACGAGTTTGTAACGCAACCAGATTCTGAAAGAATAAAAACTCCAAAAGTCAAGTCAATTGACAAGTATTGTGTAGCAGAGTACAGGAGCAACCTTCCAGATGTTTTGCATGATACCTTCTATTCCCTACAGGAGATGGATGGAGATATGTTTGATCAATCAGTGTTACTTCAGGTATCGAAAGCATGCCTGCACACCAATTCGTTATACCCATTGACTTTTGAGAATGCAGTGGAAGCAGTGACTATCTGGCCGCAAGATCATAAAGATGGTTACGGAGTCCTTACATTTGAAGTTGTTGGCAAAAGAATAGATAAAAAAGACAAGAAAGATAAATCGATGAAAGAATTTGTAGCGTGTTATCCACTTAAAATTCAGTCTGTTGTAAACATTCCTAAATCATGCATGGTATGTCTGACAGATTTACAACCATATGTTCCCGGCATGCTTTGCACTACCTCTCTTTTATGGGAATTAGTAAGCAAGTTACCATCAAAGAAAAACTACCTTATTCTTACTGACAATGAAAATGAAATGTCTGCAATTATCTTAAAAAATCTAATAGCGTCTAGAAAATCAGGACCAGCTATGGTGTTCAAATTGGAGGAAATCATGTCACCTGACCAAATTTCACCAATAGTTATCCCATTGATGAAAATAGATCTTCAGACGATACATGGATTTTTAGAAGCAGCTAAACACGTGACAATGATAGCATCCCTACGACAGTTCCTTCCTCTACAAATTGAGCGTTATGTGGCCGCCCGTTCATCTCATATCCAATTCGTCACTGTTGATGTTGATGAGGTTTTGTCAAAAACCAAACTCCCACAGATTGTCCCAACAGTTATCAATTGGCTGAAAAAGCAGAAACATAAGCTTTTGTCCAAAGATCAAATAAGACTTGAACCTTCTGACACAACTTTACTACCATTTCCAAGTGATGTTGTAGACGTCACTGGATCGAGCGATGCACAGATGTGCGATATTAGAATTCCAGATAATCTCATTTTCAGGAAAACAGCTGTATACGTCATTATTGGTGGGATGACGGGTCTTGGTTGGGAAATTACAAATATGTTAGCAGAAAGAGGAGCAGGATTCATCGTCAGTTTATCAAGGAGGGAACCTTCAAATGAAAAACAAACTAAAATCAAGGAAATGTCAGACCGTTATGAATGCTTTATTACAACTATGCAGACAGACATAACTAGTATAGAGTCTCTCCAAGAGTCATTTGATCGAATAATATCAGAAGCTCCATATCCAATAAAAGGCATTTTCCAGGGAGCTGGTGTTCTTGATGATGCTCTATTTATATCCATGACAAGAGAAAAACTACAGAAAGTTCTGATGCCAAAAGTTCTAGGGACATGGAACTTACATATTGTATCTGAAAAACTGTCTCTAGATTATTTTGTCATTCATTCCTCCATGACGTCTGTCTTTGGTAATGCTGGTCAAACAAATTACGGAGCTGCAAATGCTTTCCTTGACTCATTGGCTCACTATCGTCGACATCTTGGTTTATGTGGTCAAAGTATAAATTGGGGTCCTCTCAAAGTAGGCATGGCCATTAATGATGACAGTCTTGAACAGATTTTAGAGAAAAGAGGACTACTTTCATTAAGTATACCAACCATTAGGAAAAGTTTAATAGAAGTCTTGAAGAACACATGCCCACAAGTAACGTATGGCGTTTTTGATTGGGATGTAATAGCATCAGGACTTATTTCTGAGGACATGTCCCTTGTACAGTACAGATTTAGAGGTTTTGTCGACAAAATATTAGAACAAAGAAGATCTAAGATGAATTCAGCATCATTGAACTTTGACCTAAATGAAATAATGTCTATACCAAGAGCAGAGAGAATGGAAGCCATTATGAAAGCATTGTTTATTCTGGCGAGCGATGTTTTTGGAGTAGAACATTCATTGCTCAATGAAGACACGCTAATATCAGCTTTGGGTGTTGATTCTATGCTTGCTATGACGTTTGCACAAACAGTCCTGAAGGTTATGCATGTCAAAGTTTCATTAGTTATGCTGCTGACAGACGGAACAACAATGATGGCACTAGCAGAAGCAATAAACGACAAACTTGAAAATGGTAATGCCGAAGAGGAAATAAAAATAAAGGAAATTGAAACTAATGTCGCAAATTCTATGACACCTTACGAAAAGAGAGCATACAATGGTCATATGAGGAATAAATATGACCCATCTTTGTACATGTTTGGGGATATAACTGTTGATAGTGTCATAGCTATGCCAGAATATTGGAAACCGTTGATAGTAAAAATTCATCAAAAGTATCCTGCTCTGCGGACACTCTTTATACCGGGTCATGACGACATAAGATATGGTGTCAAACGAGTTATTCTGGAACCGGAAGAGATTGAAATAGACTTCCGCATTGTTGAGAAATCTCTTCTACTTCACAAAACTAGACATCCTCCAAACGTAGATGACTATCTGTTTGATCCAGCAACAGACCTACCAATGAGGGTTTTCTACGCCAAAAAAGGTCGCCAAGCGATCATGCGATTTTTATTCAACCATTTAGCACTAGATTTGCATTCCATCTCGATGATGATGAATGACCTTCGACCAGACGCCCCTAATGAAGACCCTACAGATCCAGTAGATATAGCACTGCATATTGAAAGACGGTTGATCGACGATGATGTCGAGCTTAGAACCTTCTGGCAAACTGTAATTCCAGAGAATCTCCAACCAATGTCATTGTCTTTGACGGGAGATTTAACAACAGATCCAAACTTCTTTGAGTTTACTCGAGTAAGAGTACCCGAAAAGGTAGCTACAGGGATACGACCTCTGCTTGAAGGTAACAAATGTACCCTGTTTCACCTTTTTGCTACCATGTTTGAAATTCTACTACACGTTGAACTACGCCAACCAACAATTGCTATAATGACAACCCTTGACTGCCGAATGTTTTTCCCTGAGTTGAAGAGAGAGGCAAACCGTTTTACAAATCGTATACCGCTATATCAAGAATTCGAAGACAGTTCAATACAAGTTGCTGAAATTATTCAACGAAATAAGATAAAGATCATGAAGGCATTAGATCACGGATATATGCCTTTTATTGACATCATACAGGACGTAAAGGGCCACCCTGTCAATGAGATTTTCCGGCACCAAATTGTAATGGAGGAAACTACAAAAATATCATCCCTAGCTATTGACCATGGAAAACGTACACCAATTAAAATTAAGAAACTTCAGGTAGGAAATTATTACAACGAAACCATCTTTTATGTGTGGAATGATGAAACTACGAAGAAACTCGAACTTGAACTGGGATGTAGTACACTTATAATTGACCAGGATAGAGCTCATAATCTTCTCAACTTTATGCTAATGATGATAGAGAGATTCGTAGCAAATCCGGGTATTACACTAGAGGAAATGACGTCATATAACGTAGCAAGTTGTAAAACTGGAATATCAACTTCAGAAAAAAATATTTCAAGTGAGTACTGATTTAGTTTGTATTTATACTGCAATTGATATTGTAAGTTTAGTGCAATATGTCGACAGCTTATCGTCATATATATCAATTCTTATTCAATATAATTTACTAAATATAATTTCTATCCTTTAATTTCTTGAAGTGAAGGGATTCTTAATTGGATCACCCACATACACATTCATTTACATACATTGCATATAAACACATAAATCTTAATCCGCAGAATACATACATTTAGAAAATCACAATAAATCAACAGCACTAAAGAACAGTAAGACACAGCTGCAATTCACAAAATTTCTCCAAAGTATAATTTATTGCAACCGAGCAGTTTTGCTAACACCTTTCAACTGGGAATATAAACAACATTATCTTAAAAGTACAATTATTTTTTTGCAGATGTTTTCATGAAACAGACAAAGAAAGGTTGGGACCATGAAGTATACCTCTTCCTTGGATCAGAGGATGAAAAATTCATAAAATGGGGAACAAAACCCCACAAGATGGACAGGAGAATTGCATACACCGATATCACAGATATAAGAATGGTCGATATGAATGGTAAGCCCATGTTAAAATAATATGTAATCATTGCTTGTAAGACAAGGACCAAATAAAACGTGAATGTTAGCATTCAATATATGGCATTCAACATTGAGCAAGACCAGTAGAGTAGAAATACCCATACCGTACAATCAGAAAACAGCGACATGTAATACACAAACAGTTGTAATATTTTTTTATAGAAACAATAACGTTGGAATATTTATCATAAAAATTTCCGCATTTCTAAGAAAGGAGATTTATATTATTTGCTGTATTAATTGATTGCGAATAATTATTTGACTAAGTAAGGATTCAATTTTATTCGTTGAATACCAATTAGCGTGGATAACGTGTGTATAGGTGAATAACGAATCTCAATCAATTTCAAAGTAATACAAATTGATTATTGGTATGTTTTTAAACTTAGGATGGAAAAAACACAAGATTTTATCCGAGCAAGTACAAGTTATGCTTTTCAAAAATCGATATCCACGAAAATAAATACATCAACACTAACTGCGACTGTCATAAAAGTGAGAGGTTTCGCTAGATTTAATTCCATAAGAAAATGCTAGTTCCAAGTCAGAAATATGGCAGTTGTTTGCCATTCGTTTGGTGAGTTTGAGCTTTTGATTTGGCCATTTGATTAGGGACTTTCCGTTTTTGTAATTGTGCTTGGAGTTCAACATTTTTGTTATTTTACTTTTTTCAAGAAGTTAGTTACAATCGAATCATTTTTTGCAATATGTATGTACGTCTAGACACATGTATTAAGCAAATCTTTTTGAAACATAGTGTCGTAATATGTTTCTTACGGACTATCTTAACATGTGGTATTTACACTGGTCACCTACGTAAATTATCAAGTATTCATTGCAGTTAGTATAAAGAACCTTCTTCCATTGGTATATACAAAAAAAATGCCAACAATAACAACTTGTTATCTTTAAATGTGTTTTATGAATATATTTCAAACGTTCATCATCAATTCCATCGTTTGTTGAAACCTTGAAAATTTTCATCAGCAATGGGTTGTGTTTATAAAGGGACGTAACACCAGAACTACTCATGTATTGAAATATGCCCCGCCTACTTACCTAATTTGGAATATACACGGTCCCCACGCAGTCGCTTTTAACCAATCATATTCCTAGACATGTAAGATATTCCTTATCTTAAATTTATGAAATATAAAGTATACTAGTAATTAACGTCTTGTGTTTCATCTTTCAGATCAGACAGCTCTTATCTTGTGCACCAATTCTCGGACATATGTCTTCAAAACAAGCTTAAAAAACCAGGCCATGCAGTGGTGGCTTTCAATTAGGGAAAGGTCTCTTGGTAAAAGGACGATTCCAAAAGATATGAAAGAAACAGCTATGAAGGAAGATAATAAAACACTTGATGACACGAAAAATGAAATTGACTCTGTAGACACGAAAGATGAAATTGACTCTGTAGAAGAAAAAGAAGTTATAATTACTTCTTTCTGAGCCTATTTAGTTTTGAGTTGTGCGAAAAACCGGTTCGGAAGCTCTCTGGTTTATCAAGAGCTCCGATAACCCCCGACAATCCGGAAAATTATTGACTTCAGCGGAAGTTGACTTTTCAATTAGTGTTATTCTTGTATTTTAAAAATAACTCACTTGTAGAAAATGTGTGTAAATTATCAAAATGTACCAAGATTTCTTTCAGTGATACATTTATGTTCTAATGCATTGTAATATTTAAGAGGAGTTTTAAGATTATATATTTAGAATAAAATATATCAAATATTGTACTATACATTTGGCAGAAGAAAAAGCTATAAATACATTTAATATAAGATCATGTAGACTGAAAACAATGGCTGAATATCAAGAGGGATATTGTAAAATACATACTGTTCCTATAAACGCAACATGTATAGGGCTTGTTTACATTATATCAACATGCATAGTGCTTGCTCATATTAAAGCAACGTGCAAAGTGCTTGTTCCTAGTAAAGCAACGGCATGTACATAAAATCGAGAATGGAAATGGGGAATGTGTCAAAGAGACAACAACCCGACCAAATAAAAAAATAACAGCAGAAGGTCACCAACAGGTCTTCAATGTAGAGAGAAATTCCCGCACCCGGAGGCGTCCTTCGGCTGGCCCCTAAACAAATATATACTAGTTCAGTGATAATGAACGCCATACTAATTTCCAAATTGTACAAGAAACTAAAATTAAAATAATACAAGATTTACAAAGGCCAGAGGTTCCTGACTTGGGACAGGCGCAAAAATGCGGCGGGGTTAAACATGTTTGTGAGATCTCAACCCTCCACCTATACCTCTAACCAATGTAGAAAAGTAAACGAATAACAATGCGCACATAAAAATTCAGTTCAAGAGAAGTCCGAGTCTGATGTCAGAAGATGTAACCAAAGAAAATAAACAAAATGACAATAATACATAAATAACAACAGACTACTAGCAGTTAACTGACATGCCAGCTCCAGACTTCAATTAAACTGACTGAAAGATTATGATTTCATCATATGAACATCAGGCACAATCCTTCCCGTTAGGGGTTTAGTATCATACCATCATAACATATATGAGAAGAACATAACCCGTGTCATGCCAACAACTGTTTTTAGAATAAATGTGTTTAGTTCCGACGCAAAGACCTTATCAGTGACTCAATATTAACGCCAAAATATGCAACCTTTAATGACTTGACAACAGTATCGTAATTATATCCCTTCTTAATAAGTCTATTCAAAGGTTTTGTAAGTTTCTGAGGTGAATAAAGTACGTGTTCCTATGCAAAATTCTGTTCTTATTTTTAGCGAGAACAAAACGGTGAATGTAAATTTGAGATAAATCTTTTGTTTATTGTATAATTGTTACATGCATATGCAGAGTCAAGCAACATAGACAAGAAATATGTTTTCGGTTTTCTATATAGTGTTAACGTTAAACCCAGAAGGTTATAAATTAGACAGCTCATTCTGGTTGTCTTTTTTGAAATGAAAATTGCATATTTTATGATGTCTGGATTTTTTTCCTAATGAAGGCGACCAAAGACCCCATGCAAGGCTTAAAATAATGTGCAAAATGATACTAGTAAATAACTTTCGTACTTTTTTGTTGGGCTGCTGTCTCTTTTACGTATATCATTATTTATAACCGACATTATCAAGATGATTGCTTTCCTGACTGACTTTTTATTACGTAACTATGATGGATCTGTTTTATAATAAACAGTAGTCATTCCCATTGGAACCACCAACTGTTCCCCTCTTCTTGCCGACTTGTTCCTTTATTCTTATGAGGCTGACTTTATACAGAAGTATCTGATAGAGAACGAATGAAAAGCAGCTTGCAATACCCTTTAGCAGCATGTTCTGCTATATAGATGCTGTTTTCTCACTACATAATTCGCATGTTGGTGACTATGTTGAACGCACCTATCCCATCGAGCTAAAAATACAGGATACAAAAAAGTAGGATTACAATAACACTGAACTCAATGAAAAATTCAAAACAGAAAGTCCTTATCTAAATGCTAGAAGTAAAATAAAAAAATGAAAAACCGCATCAAACGAATGGATGGTAAGTGTCATATTTTTTACTTGGTTCAAGCTATTCATTATATAGAAAATGTAGATAATGGGTAACAGATACAAAAGATATAAAAAAAGAAGATATGGTATGATTGCCAATGAGACAACGCTCCACAAGAGACCAACATGACAAAGAAATTAACAACTATAGGTCACCGTACGGCCTTCAACAATGAGCAAAGCCCATACCCAATAGTCAGTTATAAAAGGCTCCGAAATGACAATGTTTAACCAATTCAAACGAGAAAACTGACGGCCATATTTATATATAAAAAAAATGAACGAAAAACAAATATGTAACACATAAACAAACGACAACCACTGATTTACAGGCTCCTGAAGTCTGCCGCACATCTTGTATGACATCTCAAAATTTACAAGGAGGTGCGGTTAGATAAGAGTTACAACTAAAGGGATGATGTCAGCTTCCCAATTGTAACCTTTCCATTTTTATGTAGCAACATTCCACCAGCGCCTGCATATATATATATACTCAATAGTCCAGAACTTGTATTTCCTATCATATAGAATTAATGCTTACAAGGAAGTTGTTGGACAATTTCAATTGGCGAAGTTGAAATCATGTATTCGCAAATATTATAGACGCCATCAAGAGTTGGTTGACCGTTTTGAAATATCTGTTCCACAGATGATTAAAAATATGTTCTGATTGGCATAACCACAATCTGTCTGTCCTCTTTTCCTCGAATATGGCCTAAATCTTTTAAGACTTTTCACGGTGTTTGAAAATACATAAGCTACAGAACGGGTGCCACATGTGGAGCAGGATCTGCTCATCCTTCTAGGTTCTTGTTGGGGCTCGTGTTGCTTAGTCTTTAGTTTTCTATGTTGTGTTTTGTATACTGTAGTTTGTCTTTTCGACGTTTTTTATGGTTGCTTTTTTGCCACGGCATTGCCATTTTTTTCGAATCATGATGTTTTTAAGCTTTGAAAAATGCAGTTAAAATGACTAAACCGGAATAAGCGTTGATCAGCGTGCATTATGATTGACCATGATTGATGTTTTCCTAGCTTCCAGTGTCAAATATTTCATGTATGTTAATCGCGAGAACAAATTAACCGTAAAGATATTATAAGATATTCAATGCGAAATTGGTACAGCTACTGGAACATGAGGATAAATTAGGTAAGAGTAAAATTTAATCTTGCAACTAGCAACCTACTCAAAGTGTTTTTGCAAGGGTTCAGAGAGCGTGACACTATCTACACAAGCCTTTGGATTCATCGTCCGACTAAAGACCGGATTGAATACGAATGTATACACCCTGAACCACCACAAGGACTCCAAAGATTCACTTTCTGTCTCAGAAGCGCTTTACTGGATTAACCTTCATCAAGAAAGCTCAGATATTTGAAGGCCTGTGATGTATAAGGAACGAAACAGCTGATAATCTTTATGACCAAACAGACCTACGAATTAAAGCCAAATCCATATATGGTCAAATTTGCCTAAGGGTGTTGATACCTTAGATTCTTAATCATTTCTAAGTGAATAAACAGACAATTTAAGAAAGGTGTGTTATTAATCGTATAAGTTTCGAAGTGCTACCCAGTGATCTGATGAGGGCTGACTATTCACCAACAGCATAATCAGTAAAATTGAGAATGGAAATGGGGAATGTGTCAAAGAGACAACAACCCGACCATAGAAAAAACAACAGCAGAAGTTCACCAACAGGTCTTCAATGTAGCGAGAAATTCCCGCACTCGGAGGCGTCCTTCAGCTGGCCCCTAAACAAATATATACTAGTTCAGTGATAATGAACGCAATACTAGTTTCCAAATTGTACACAAGAAACTAAAATTAAAATTATACAAGACTAACAAAGGCCAGAGGCATGTTATTACGGCGGACGGTGGCAGAACACCAAGGGATGTACATTTTCTATAACCCAGTTAACCCTTTTGGATTCTACGTGCATTATGATTTACACTGAAACTTTTATATCGGTCCTTATACCTTATACATAGACATCAAAGCGAAATGAAATTTGAATCAATTTTGTTAACCATGAGTTATCATTTGGTTTTTACTATCTACGTGGCCTTTAATATCAATCAAAATGAAATGGTTAGAAAGTTCGTATTGATGACAAATCAAGATAATTTTCTGGATCCGTACCTGCGTACTGACAATAAATAAAAAGCATACTCACAAGATGCATGTCTTCTTGTATTCAAATATAACAAGCACGTAATATACAATGAGATAACACACATCCCTCGGCTTATATTAAATTCAAAAAGAAATAATCCAATATAAAATCAGTTTTGAAGTGTTTTGTTACTTTTAACTTGATATCAAAGCCCACATTATACCTATAGACTCGTTTTTAAGTCTTCTGGTTGTTTATACGTGCGACAAATAGCAACTTTACAGTAATCTATTGTTTTACACGTGCTTCAAAATTTTCCGGTTCTTTACAATTGCTTCCAGCTATAAAATGTAATCTTTAAAGTGTTCGGTTTGTTTTCATTTGCTTTCAAATACCAAATTCCAACATAGCAGTGTTTTGTATCTTTTTCAGTTGCATCCGAATGTCATTGTGTGTTAGTATAGTTGTTTTCATTTGTTTACAAATGCCAATTACCAGCTTTAAAATTTGTTACGAATACGGTGCAGAAATGCTTACCCTTCCGAAGCACCTGATTTCACTCCCGGTTTTTAGTGGAGTTCGTGTTTTTTCTTAATATTTATTATTTATAACTGTTGATGTAAATGTCTTTTGGCTTTATGAGTCTTTGTTTACGCCTTGGTTTTGATTGTTATTGCCTTGTTATTTTTACATGACTCTCAAAACTATTTTGAATGTAGAATCACAATCGTGAATTGTTAAACAGCAGTGTACAGTCGGTTAAGATTTTAAATTTCTGGAAATTGTTTAAATTTGTGAAGTTTGCGACAAATTGTCAACAAAAAGTGATTTACATACAGAAAATAAATGAATCATAGAATTACTTAGTGCACTGTTTAAACAAATAAATGTGTACCTGTTGGGCGGAAAAAGAGAGGGGGGTGTAAGTGTTTCAACTTATTAATTTAAACTGAGATAACTCATTCAATATATCAGAGATTTCTTTTTTAATCACAAAAAAATGTATGTTGGTCAGAAATAATCTTCAGACAACTTCACAGTCCTTTTAGCCGGAAAAAAGCATGGTTACCCATATTTAGTTAGCATTTCTGCATGTGTAAGAAAAATTTCATGATAACATTTGGTTTTCGACTAAGGTAATTCACATTCTAAACGTCTGAAGTAATGGATATTTTTTTTCGTCAATTTTGTCATTTTTTTTCGGCAATTTTGTCTTTTTTTTCGGCAATTTTGACATTTTTTTGCCGCCATTTTTGTCATTTTATGCTGGCAAATTAATCTAACTTCGAGAGAACGATCCGGAATCTTAATCAGGTTGTAATTCACAGAACTATTTAAATCGTCTACTAGTTTTTATAAACATTTAAATCTGACACATATTCAAATTGATCATTCACATGTATTCCCCATTCGATTGTCGTTGAGGAGAGAGATATACAAATCATTAAAACCGGTTCTTCCGCTCTAAAAAACAAAATATATATCCAATAAGAATTCAATAAATAAATCCCCTTTAAAATTTTGATAGGGATCATTTACTAATCAAGGAATAATAACGTCGACACTTTCTATGTAGTACAGAAGTTATTGAAGTAGCATACTGCGTTAGAGTCGCCACAGTCAATGGTATATCCAAGTTTGTGTTACAATCCAATCGTTGAAGTAAATTTTCGAAAAACAAACTTATCATTTAGCCTTTCGACTCATTTGGTAGCAACCGCTAGCAATCGGCTACACATAACACAAAACAAATGTTTTACTCTATATAATATTCCAAAGAATACCTCCCAAACTTTTACGCAGCCGTATGATTTGAAATGCATTACATAATTCACGTTTGAAGAAAAGTCTACACCCTTAGAACCTCTCACCATATTTACATACGTAATTTCTCGTCTGTTACCAAACCATTAGTACATATATATACCCATTAATCTTCTACTAGAGCTTTCTGACATTTTGACGAAAAGTTCGAACGAACGTAAAGAAAGCACGTATTACATTTCCACAATAACAATTAAGTCTTTGTTTTATCCGGTAAAACATCACTCTTCTAAACCAAGTTTATCTTTCAAAAATAAGCATATCGCAAATTATGCACGCTTTTAATATTTTTGTAGGAAAAATCTTAACCCCCTGAAGTTAAATGCTCGTTCCCTTACACTCAAAGCAAAAACGAAAAGGTTGGGTGTTTTTGGAAATTAAACCGTTTCCTCGCTATCTGACTTAATTGTATATAATGAATTGAGGAAAATATCTAGAAATGGAGGCAAGCAATGTGTTTGTTGAGCCAGATCTGCTTACCCTTCCGGCACACTTGAGGTGTCAGACCACCAATTACTCCCTCCAATTTAGACACAAAGTCCTACTTTGACACAAAATAGTGCTTTTGATGTCATTGTTTTCTTAAACTAATCAACAAATTTGCAGAAATGAAACTTTTGGTGAAAGGGAAATATATTTAGACCATTTTGAGCCAAAATTTACTTGTCTATGAGTTTGCATTAAAAATTCAGGATTAATGCGCTACATAGTACACTAATTTAAGATTTCCAGAAAACCGGGAGTTATTTTGGTAGTACCTGTCTTTTCAAAATCAGAAATTTGTTACAAGACTTTAAACATTGGTTGAAAATTGGCATGTAGGAAGGTGATACATGTACAATTCAGGATATACCTGGTTTCCTTGAAGTTAAACTTAAAGTAAAATATTTAGAAAGCTGTAAAAATTGCAAAATTTGGTTGAACAGATAGGGATTTTTTTAATTGGTGGTCTGACACCTTGAGATCACCCCCAGTTTTTGGTGGGGTTCGTGTTGCTTAGTCATCAGTTTTCTTTGTTGTGTCATGTGTACAATTATTTGTCTGTTTGTCTTTTTCATTTTAAGCCATATAATTGTCAGTTTATTTTCTATCAATGAGTTTGACTGTCCGTCCCTGGTATCTTTTGCCTCTCTTTTGAGTACTCTGGTGCGATTCACTCCTACATCTGCCCTTGACCTTTAAAATTATTTATAGATTAATTTATTAATATAATGCATGTAGATCGTTTTTTTTCATTTACAAACACATTTTAACACCTGTATAATGTATACATGTATCAAGAAAATAAATCTATACAATTTTGCATCATATATTGTGGATTTCATAATGACGATAAATCAATAAACATTTCTCGGTTTTTTATAAAGGTTAGACCGTTTGTTTTCCTGTTTGAATGTTTTAACACAAGTCAATTGTGGGGCCCTTTATAGCTTGCTGTTCGGTGGGTAATATTGTTGTAACCTTGTGATGTGTCCATTCACTGGAGTTTGTCTCTGTTATGGAACCGATATTTTAGCGTTTAAATCCGTTTAGGTCCTGAAAATTCATAAAATATTAGTCACTGAAGTGACTACTATGCGTCTATCTTCCAATAGATATAGGAAGATGTTGTATGAGTGCCAATGAGACAACTCTCCATCCAAATCACAATTTATTAAAGTAAACCATTAAAGGTCAAGGTACGGTTTTCAACACGGTGCCATGGCTCACACCGAACAGCAAGCTATAAAGGGCCCCAAAAAATACTAGCGTAAAACCATTCAAACTGGAAAACCTATATCATGTAAAAACAAGAAACGACAAAATTGCGATTCTACATTTAAAATGGTTTTAAGAGTCCTGTACAAAATACAAATTTTAAAGCTGTTAATTGGCATTTGAACAAATGAAAATAACTGTAATACTCAATGACATTCGGATCCAAATTAGAAAAAAAAAATGGTAAACGAAAACAAACGGAACACTTAAAAGATGACATTTGATATTGATAAGCATTTGTAAAGAAACGGAACACATTTAACCTGACATTTTGAAGCACGTGAACACCAATAGATTACTGTAAAGTTGGTATTAGCGCTGGTTGTTTTTACTTGCGCTATCGCTCAGGGTAAAACATTTGTCATAAAGGGCCAACCCGTGGTAAAATCACGATATATTCAAGCACCTATGCATTATTTCTTAAGCATATTGATGAATCTTATCTCCTCATATTTTATTTCAAATTCTGTCTAAAAAGTAAAACCACACAAAAATACTGAACTCCGAGGAAAATTCAAAACGGAATGATTGTCCTTAATCAAATGGCAAAATCAAATGATAAAACACATCGAACGAATGGACAACCACTGTCATATTCCTGACTTGAAACAGGCATTTTCAAAGGTAGAAAATGGTGGATTGAACCTGTTTTTTAGCGCTAAACCTCATTCTTGTATAACAGTCGCACTAAATTCCATTATATCTACAACTATGAGTGAACAAAACAGACATAATAGGTAAAATAGTCAAAATCTAGGTTCAGCAGTCATCACTGTGTGACCACAATTACAAAACAAACAAATATTTAACAAAAAAGCTAAGCTTATCAAAAAGATTTCTTCTCATTTCCACAAAAGTTTTTTTACGTGAATAAACTTTGAAAAATTTACAAATACCAGTTTTACAGTTTTCCGCTTATTTCTTCCAAATACCAAAAGCTATATGAAAATTATTTCGGTATTTTTTCACTTCTTTCACACATTCCTGCTTTATAGTGTTTCCCTTGCTTCAAAATCCCACGTGCAGGGAACAAATGCCAACTTTCAAGTTTGTCGGTTGATATGCTTGGATAAAACTTCCGACCTGCATCTCAAGGCGAGCATACCAGTCTTCTTGAAAAGGCATGAATATATTCTTAATTTTGTTTGTCTGCATGGTGGAATACAGTAAAAAAAACTTTAAGGCTCGTGGTTTGTCCAGATGCTATCAATATTAAAATAATTTTATCAGATCTACGAAGAAGTCGAAATTGTCCTCTAATATGTTTTTCCAGATGTTAAAATATATGTGCTACGGATGTGTATTATTATGTGTCCACTCTGAAAATATCTTTTATTTACATGCCGTTTTTTAGACGTTATTCTTCGTTTCTTTATAACTTATTTTTTTACTATAGAGACTTTTAGTTTAAAGCTCAAGATTTCAATAAAAGTGAATTGAATATATCTTAATACTTATTTGAATTTATCAATGTGGAAAAACAAAATACAAAAAAATGAACTGCAGTAATTTTCATAATAATGTAAGCATGATTTAATATACAGGCTAAATCGAATCCTGCATAAACCAAACTTGTTCTTCAGCACCGTCATATCAAATTGTATGCGTTGTGAACCTGATAAAACCGAACATCAGCCAAAACCGAACAAAATCTTAAGTCCAGGCCTTGCGGTCATAAGACTTTCGAGTACGATTTTTGTACTCAGACTCAATCAAAATACTGGATTTTGTGTTTCGAGCACTTATTTTGTACTCGGAGTACTGAGTAAAGTTTTATGACCGAGAGCCCATAAGAGGTTCAGTTTAAAGAGGTTTCACTGTATTATTAAATTTATCAATGTGGTGAAACAATATATAAAACAATGAACTGCAGTACTTTTTATAGTTGAGGGCCCTGATGGGTTATTTTCGTTCTTCGTAAACGACGCATTTTCGCTATCGTGATCCGTTTTCCACTCTTTTTTTATTAATATTTTCGTGATCCATGATCATGGAAATTTACTTTCTGTGAATCGTGTTGACAAAAAAATCAATCATGAATCGTGATGAGACACCGTCCTCCTCAATCAGGCCCCTCCTAGTTATGTAATCATGTCCTTTTATCATTGAAGATAAAGTAAAATCCTTGAGACAGGCATATCTCATCTAAATCAAAAGCGAAACAATATAAAGGGCAAAGGATTTACATGAACATTTAACAAAATGTAGCCGCGGAATTGATTAGAATACTAAAAATGATTGTCTGGTATACAAAACATATAGAACATATAGGCAATGAAAACAATTAACACAATTACATCATAATACAGCATAAATAAAAATAAATAAAAAACACAGACTATACAATCAGAATTTTAAGTAGATCAAGTTCAATTTCAAAACACCATTATAATAGTAATTATAAAATAATTATTCTTATTTCAAATTGCACCTGGTTTTATATTTGATTTTTTTCCCTGTTATCTCACAAACATGACAAGTTTGCCCTTTTCTCAAATTAAGAATGTTCGTTCCTCTTGTTTTTGATATTTTTTGTCAGTTATGTGGACTTCTCTTGTTTTATGCATTCAGCGCCATTACCATTTTTAACCAGATTTCCCTTTCTTTTCTTTCCATAATTTTATTACATATAGTTTGAAAATAATTGAAAATCTTTGTTATTTTTTCATAGTTAATGAGAAAAAGGTGCCGATGTTAAAAGAATGAAAACCCAGAGATAGTAATTTCCTGTCAAATTTCAATTGCTTATATCTCGTAAGCATGCACACGGACCCTTATTTTTTCTGCTTTTTTAATTCCAATGTACTATCAATTAATAACAGTCTTTTAAAGCGCTTGATATGTTGAAACAGAGTATCAAAAATCCTTAAGATTGGCACTGACCATTTAAATTGATTCATTGGTCAAAAGTTAAGTCTTATGAATGAATAATTGCTGTTGTCACATTCAAAACTTTTTTAATTGGAAATATTATAGTGTTTGTGTCGGAAATTAGATTTTTGTTGAATTTATTCACATCTTTTCATTATTATCATTATTAAATGATTATGATTATAATTTTAAAAAAAGTTTCTAGTAGTTAACCGTAGTTAAACTCTTACAAGTGCATTACCGTATTTGTCTCATTTCCGTTGGTTACCGATTCTAATTTATTCAATCATTTAGATATATTTAAGTCAATTTTGAAAGTAAAAAAAAGAAGTAAGTCGTTCGATAGATTGTTTTTTTTAAGTTAAAATCTGTGGACTATAAAAGTTCATTTTATTTTTTTTTTAAATTTAAAAAAATTAATTTGTTCGTTCGTAATTTCTAATACTAATTGGCACATATCAAAGATTTCAAGATTTTATTCATAACCTCAGACACATACTTATGTACAAGAGGACAATATATACAAACATATTAAGATAATACATAGCGAGACAGAACAAACGAAACACAAATACATAGTATATTTTAAAAGACAATTGGTATAATTAGATTAAGTATTTTATGATTTTCTTCACGAAAATTGATAATTTCCTTTGAACTTGTACGTAACATATAGATAACAAGCCAGTGAATTTGTTCTTGCTTGGATTCATTACATAGTAATTTGGTATAAACTTTGATCTAAGAGCAGAAACATCAGCATTTTTACAGGTAAACAATATATGAAACTCATCCCCTATTCCCTCATTACATAATCTACATATCATATTTTCCCTCGCGATCCCCACCCATCTACCCGTCTCAATAGGTAACTTCAAATTCGAGCATCGAAGTTCAGATATGTAATATCTGTCCTTGGGTAGTAATCGCGATAGATACGGTTCCAAACCAAACTCGAGTTTGAATGAAGAATAGAATTCGCCCCTAGATGCATTATGTATCTGCGAGAACCAATGCTGATAGTACTGATCTGTTAATCGCTGTTCAATCATACTTTTTAACCAATCAATATTAACAACTAATTGATCGTTCCATATAAAACTAAGACCTGTATCATCACATATAGATTTTACATATTGAATCCATTTAAATTTGGTAGGATTAGTTTCATGTAGATTATTCATAAGTCTTACAAGGATATTTGACAGTTTGCTCTCTGTTTTAAAAGTTCTGCACCAAAATGATGCCATCCTAAGTTTTTATAGAGATATCAAACGGAACCCGACCTAATTCCCCGTAAACCATATTATTTGGTGTACTATTCCGAACACCAAGAACATTTTCACAGAATTGCAAATGCATTTTCTCAATATTCTGTTTATTTTCATCAAAAGACGGTAGATGTTACCAAGGATTTTGTGTACTGTAAAATGTTTTGCCTGTCTGCCTAGCCTCCAATCATCTGACGGGTTTTGTTTAAACAAATTTGTTTAAAGTGGATTGTGAAACAAGTTATTGCAATTTATATTAGTCCCTTTCCAAATTGCGGGTGCGAGTGCTGCCTTGTAGCGACACGAACCTGCTCTTTTTTGAAATCTACAATGGTGTCTTTTACGTGCAAGAGATATGTCTCTCTCTTAACACAAATCAGCCATTCATCGTCATTGAACATTTTAAGAAGTTTTGTCAAAAGATAATGTACAATTCAATATGTATTATAAAACATCACATAATTTATTTATCATAAAGCTTGGTACTAGCATTTCTTCTTATTTTTCTGTTCCAATCCGTTTTCCATTTATGGTGTATCTAAAATAATAATGAAAAAATGAGATCATTGATTTTTAAAAGACAGTTCCAAATTTAAATTGAATAATATTTTTATTACTTTATATAAAAGATCTATCATGTTGATTGGCAGACAATAATCATGTGATGAAAAATTTTTGGTAGTTTTCCTTATCAATTTTGAAAAAGAATTAAAAAAATTATGAAAACCACCAACTTTGAAGTTAAATGTTCGTTCCCTAATAATAAAATGTGGTCTTGAAGTCATAAAATTTTCAAGTCAGTTATTTGTACTCATAATCCAAAATCAACCAATCAAAATGTTGGATTTCGTGTTTTGAGCTTGATTTTTTTTTTGTGCTCCTAGCACTGAACAAATCTTGACTTCAACCCGTGGCATGACTGCCAATGTAACAACTTTCAACCAACGTCCAAATAACGTGAATATATAAGTATAGATCTCTGTGTGGCCTTCAACAACGAGTTAAACCCATATCATAAAGTCAGCTATAACAGCACAATGTATTTTAACAATCCAAATGAGCAATCCAACGGCCTGACTTATGACAAATTAATACAGTTAATAGAATAATAATTCTGACAAACAAACAATGACCAACGATATCTGCTGCATTACAAATAAAAAAAAGAGAAGATTTAGTATAATTGCAAAAGTGACAACATTCCGGAGAGGCACACACACACGGTGATTCTAGGTTATTAAACAGAAAACACATTATGAAATTCAGTTAAATAAGGCTTAACACATCCGATCGATACAAAAGCTCATAAAAACGTCAAAGACGCCAAAACACAAATATATACAAGAGGATGTGGTATGAGTGCCAATGAGACAACTCTCTCATCCAAGTCACAATTTGTAAAAGTTAACAACTATAGGTCAAAGTACGGTCTTCAAAACGGAGCCTTTGTTCACACCGAACAGTAAGCTATAAAGGGCACACATAATGACAACGTGTTAAACAATTCAAATGTCTAACCAAAGACGTATATTATATATGTTAGTTATACGTCCTTGGTCTAACCTATATAAAAAAAAACGAGAAACACTTATGAATCACACCAACAAATGACAACTACTGAACATAAGATTATTCCAGATAAAGTACAGATTTCCTGGATGTTTAAATGAAGTGCAACATCTATAACAAGACGTGATCGCCACGATAAATTTTCAACAAGGAGAATACATATTCAACAGAGTGGGTTTTTTTTTCTTTTACAAAATACGAGCGCTATTTATCATGACCATTGTTCAACCATCTTATTAGTTAATCAAATGAAAATGTATCATAAAAATATATTTATCGGAATTGAATGCATTCTTTTTTTTTTTTAAATAATGCTGTAAAGGCGTTGAAATACTCACTGTTCGAAACGCAACCACGCTTAATAAAAATATGCTTCGTTCAATACTTTTACACCAAAATCTAAACATGTTCTGTAATGTTTACTTACTTTGTATTGAGATACAGTTTGATGTTGAGCCTCGTTTTGGAAATAAACTACATATCGTTTCAGCCATCTCAAAATTAGGTATCTGATTAACTTTGCATTTGATTATCACCTCTGCAAGGGAAAATCATACGAAAACTGTCAAAAATTAAAAATAATAAGTAGGTATCTGATTAACTTAGATTATTTATCATCTTCTAAAGGAAATAATAAGAAAACTGTTAATACATATGATAAATAGATATTTGATTAACTTTGAATTTAATTTAAAAATCTGAAAGAGGAAATCATAAGAAAACTTACAAAAACAAAGTTCATCGTTTCAAAATTTCCGAGAGGTTTTGCCAAATTAAGCTACGATCATATTATATTGGTAGGGTAGGGTACATGTGATTGAACCCTTAAGATTAATTATAAGCTATAGAAATCCATATATATCTATTAGGTTACACAAGGATTACATTAATTCTTATCTATTCATGATCATGACGACTGAATATAATCATATAACATTGGGGGGGGGGGGGAATCCGCATTTTACTTATTAATGGACTTGAAGGCCGTGCGGTGACCTATAGTTGTTAATTTCTATGTCATTTTTGTCTCATTGACAATAATACCACGTCTTCTTTTTTCTATATATAGAAACATGTATACCTCTACAATCTTCTTGACAAGGGGGCACCGTTTTACCATTTATACAAAGCGGAATCATTGTTGCACAACCAATCATTTCAGCGGATGCTTTCGGTATAGGACATGAAACAGTGTTTGTAAATATCTGTGTCAGAGCATTTTCAGCTTCCGCTAAACGAGCGTGTCCAATATAATTCGGAAACTTAGTGGAATTGAAGCCGTATTTTTCACAGTTAATGCTTTTAACTGGAACACATTGAGCTAAAAAATAAAAGATCAAAATAAATTATATGTTTTTAACACTGTCATATATAAGCTGATGTAGATCGTTAGTTTTTTCGTTCGTTTTACATTTGTTTTACCGGGGCCTTTAACAGCTGATATTGCGGTATCGGTTTTGCTCATTGTTGAAGGTGATCTATTATTGTTAATTTCTGTGTCATTTGGTCTCTTGTGGTCATTTGCCTTTTTTGGAAATCATACCACGAAATCAGATGCAGAGGTTAGTAAGAAATATAACCTCATCAACCTTGCCCGACGGATGTCACGCGTGAAGTAGAATCCGCTTACCCTTCCGGAGCACTTGATAGCACCCCCATTTTTTGTTGTAGTTCGTGTTGCTTAGTCTTTAGTTTTCTATGTCGTGTCTTGTGTACTTTTGTTTTTCTGTTGGTCTTTTCTGTTTTAGGCATGGCTTTGTCAGTTTATTTTCGATCTATGAGTTAAAATGTGCCTCTGGTATATTTCGCCCCTCTTTCGTATACTCATGTTTGATACATTTGTTATTTTTATCATTAACATATACAATTATTCATTGTATAACCTGTTGTAGTGGTTATATATATTACCAACAGGGAATTGACACTTGGGGCATTGACACTTGGGGCATTGACACTTATAATATATTCCGACTTAATTTAGAATAGGATATCAATCCATTGTTAACCAATCAGAGGTCTTTGCAACACATTTATAATTCATTATTACCTATATCAAAAAATCGTTCATTTGCATAATAAATTATTTTCATCCAATTCTTTTGTTGTTTTTTTTTTTATTTATTTATTTGTTGTTTGTTAACTTTCAATTACTATATTCTTCCATTATGGTTAACCTAATGTTCGATTACAGTCTGACTTTTCTTACTCTTATCAACAGTCTTTGAAAATTAATTTCTGCTTTTTAAAGGAGTTTTTAAATTTAAGATTCATATAAAGATGATTGTTCTTAAAGGAGTTTTAAAATTTAAGATTCATATAAAGATGATTGTTCTTGTCCTACAACATAATATTCATGGTATGATAAATTACCATAATGTCTCATTAACTGAAAAAAGTGCTTTGTCAACAAGAATGTGGTTAAAAAATACTTATATAACTAGTTCAACTTACTGTTATAAATTGAAGGGGGCATTAAATGTAGGTCGAACGAAATATCTTTTATTGCACATTTTTAAATTTCGAGAATATTGCTTGGTATTAGAAAAGTCAGACTGTAGTGATACTTAAATCAAAGAAGTGATTGGTGTTTCTTTTTGAGCCGATAGGTCAATAGCAATGTATGTATGTACTGTCATTGTCAATTTATAGAGCGCATGTACCTTTCTAGAACAGTCGAGTCATGTGACCTTAGGACTTAAATAAATACATGTTTTAAGTTTTAAAAATCTAGTAGGTTGCTATGTACATACTCATTTAAGGATATATATCAGATCATGTAATCTCTTCAGTAGTACGTAACTTATTTTTATATGCAGTAAAATAGTCTATATGTATATTAAAATACTGCTCTTGTTAAAATCTTACAGAGTAAAGAATATGGAAAATGACTTAAAAACGGAGTTTCATTTGTCAACTTGACTAGTTTACATTTAATTAGAACTGTGAAAGTTCTTAAGCACAATCTATTCTAAAAACTTACGTATAGCGCTGAATATTCCTCGTATCTGATTGCCACTTGGCATAACAAATCCGCCAGGCTGCTGTGCGTTTCCAGACATCATATTTGCACCAGGCCACTGAGGGATTCCAGTCATCATATTTCCACCTGGCATGTTAGCGCCGGTCCATTGAGCATTGCCTTGGTAACATAACATCAAAATACCAAAATAAATTTCAATATTCAATTTTGTATTCATATTTGAATGTAAAAATAGTTAAATAAAAGATTGAAAAAAAAATCCAATCTGTTACTGCGCAACTCCGTATAGTGCTATCAAAATAAAAATAAGAAGATGTGGTATGATTGTCAATCAAAGTTCAAATAAAGTTGGTTTAAGCAATTCTATGCAACCATGCGTCTTTCAACAATGTGAAATACCCATCCCGAATATTTAGCTATAAAGCCCCAAAAATATGAAAATTACGAAACAAATTTATCTTAACTTTTTTTTAATTAATGGTCATCTGTCATCATCATGTAATTACACAACTAGGATAGTTTATCCTTGTATAGTATGTTTTTTTCGTGTTAAATAGTATTTGAAACATATTTTTTTTACATTAGACCGTATGCTGGCAGATTCTGGTACTTTGTTTTGGCTGGTGCTTGTGCTTGTGCCTTTTTGGTGCATAGCTAGAATATCTATATTTATATATTTATTTTCATTACATTTATCATCTTGCACTCGATAACAAAAAAAAGTACATCAAACATTCACCTAAACCATGTTAGCTATTTGTATATATATTTTTCTAATCACCCTTAAGATATAAATCCTACATATCAAGTTATTTTGAGCAAACCTACGCGTGCACCATGTGCAGTAGAAATATGCTTGCAATCCCAGAACACCTGACATCCTCCTAGTTTTTGTAAAAAGGGAGAGGAAAGGTACCAAAGGGACAGTCAAACTCATAAATCTAAAACAAACTGACAACGCCATGGCTAAAATGAAAAAGATAAACAGACAAACAATAGTACACATGACAATATAGAAAACCAAAGAATAAACCCCACGAACCCCACCAAGAGTTTATTTGCTTAGTAATTGTCTTTAACTTTTTTACTCTTTTTTTTCAAATTTAGTCGGTCTCTGTTCGACTAGAGTGTTTTGTTCCTCCATTTGTACCTCTCACCTCTTAATAACTATACTGAATTCCACTCATACAACAAAAGGTAGTCTATGTGATACGATTGTGTCAATTTGTGTTTTGTTTTCTAAATTATAGTTTACTAATGATACTCTCTGCTGAAGTTCAAAACAACAATAAATTATAAATGTGTATATGTATTTTACATAAATATTATGGAACATTAATATACTTTTAGGTCTATGTGCTTTTTTAAAAATACAACCATATTATGGTGATTTGATTGGAACAAGATTTATTTCTGTTTACATATGAAATAAATAACAATTATCGAAAAAAAGTATAAAAAGGATAATATGATTAAATACTAATTTAATCAGAAGTGTGTATGAGATAAATTGGAAACTACATATTAGATATCGAGAGGTTGCTGGTTTTTAAATTCATATTCTACGAGGGACAATACAGATAGAGAACAATATACTTTTCTATCACAGCGATTTGTGTATTTTGAACTGATTTGTTAGCTTTGAACACCAATTTACTACTATTGTCTGCAGTTCGTTGTCTTATATATCCTGACGATGAGCTTTAAACCAGATTCAAAAAAATGTATTTCATTTTTCATTTACAAATTCATTTGTATTTTTGTTATTGATTTGTTTGCTGATGTATCAAATCTTTCAACCGAGCTTAACAGTGTGTTTACAAGTTGTGTTTCTTCATCGGGTCGAGAAGGGTTGAGTGCCCACCAACATGATACAACTACATGCCCCTGACTTGAGACAAGCACATATATAATGTTGCGAGGTTAATTTACATGTGTCTGTTAACCCTTTTTGAATTTAAATGGTATCTTAACCGTTGGTTCCTTTATCATTCTGAATAACTTCTACCATTTGCGATGTTGTTATTAGACCCAATTTCTATAATGATCATACATGGCAGCTTTCAAAAATCGAAATGGGAATTTTGTAGTTTAAGAAAACCTACTGCTCTTCCTATATTGTTATAAGTGTTTTCAATCTTATTATTTAAACGAGTATCTGTGTGCTTGAATTTTCTTTCAACTCATTGGAATGCCTGTTTTGAAGATTTCAATTTATACAATAAACGTTTTTCAAAAATTCAGGTCAACACATCTCATAGGGGATTTCCTCTATAAATCTGGCCTGAATGATCCTTTCTCAAAACTAACATCCCAACTTCCTTGTTATGCCAGGGGTGATTTGAGCCGGATCACCCCTACCAGATCACCCAGCTTGAGTTTCTTTGTTTTGCATGCTTTCCTTTGTTCTGTGACATTTTGGCGGGAAAGTCAAATTCACTACCACTTATAACTAATTAAACGGAAAAGACTATCTATCAAAAATCCAGTGTCTATGCTGAGATTCGAACTCAAGACCTTTAGCACATCAACATAAAGATACCAGCTGAAGGCTTAAACATACACTAGACATGCAATTTGTCTTCAAGGCCTCATCAGTGATGCTTGAATCAAGGAATTTAAGAAGGCCAAATAAAGTACGAAATTCCGTAGTTTTTTAAATTCTTTAGTATTTCGAAAAATTTAGAGCATTTTAGCCCATACTTCATGATTGACAATATTTCACTTATATACCTAAAAAAAACATTTTATTTTCAGAATATGTTTTGTTAAAAATCTTAGGTTATTAATAACTTTTATTTTGTAACTTTTCAGATTGTATTTGTTGCCTTAAAGTTTTTTTAAGGCATGAAAGGAAATACAATTTTACAATTTATGAACATGCCCTTTAAAAGTGAACATTATTCAGTCGAACTTTATCATACTGTATGTCCTTGAAGAATCTTTTAGAAATTTATTTTGACAATAAGTATCATATTATTAACTACATATTTCAAAATAAAACATAAGACTGTAAATCTTGTTGATATTTCATGATGATACTATTAAACAATACCAGTTTTAGTTGTATAAAGTAAAGAAATGCTTATAAAACAATTAAATGGTTTTTTTTATTCGAATATCAATCAAAATTAAAAACCAATTGTTCAGAGAACAATTGAAAGTCTTTCCAAACCAAAGCAATTTGGATAAGAAGGTAGTTTCTTTATACTGATGCGATAAATGATGGATTAATTATCTTTTTGAGTGATATAAGGGAGATAATATGCTACTTCCGGTGAAATGAATGTCACATCCGGTCTCATATGATAGCTTCTTTCACATTGATTCCAAAAATATATAGTTTCTATATACTTTTGTATGTAGAATGGGAGATAATTGGCCACTTCCGGTTTGTTGAAAGTCATTTTTAGTCTTCAGTAATCTGTTCATGTATCTATATGACAAATATTATGGATTCTGAGTACTTTTATGTGAAAAAGTTGCAAAAAAAGCTACTTCCGGTTTTCTAAAGGTCACTTCCGGTAGCCATTTTTCAAGGTCATTTGTCACTTAACCTTTTGTATAAGGTCAAATGTCTTTATAATGAACTTAATTGAAGTTATAATCAAATAACTTCATATCAAGACATTTCAGGGGCACCAACTCCTATAAGATGCCATTTAATTGTATAAGACTAAATTTAGCATATCTTCATTCCAATAAAGCTGACATTTTGCACTTGTTCTTTTACATGTATCTCTCAAAGTGTCGGAGAAAATGCAAAAACAAGCAAAAGTCACAATTGAGAACTTGACCTTGACCTTTGACCTTGACCTCATTTTCTAAGTTGGGACCTAGGGGACTCAAATAAAAACATTCCAGGGTTATACGGTTAACTGTTGATGAGTTATATAAACATACCGACAAATTTATTTTGTAAAGGTAGATAACTCCTATAAAATTTCATCGAATCGCTTCGATCCAAATGCACCAAAAATTACTGAGGATGTAACGAACAATTTGTAAAAAGAATTTTGTCGATATCTTATTTTGTTACGAAGGAGATGCACACAGATGATAAACAGTGAATAGGGAGATAACTCTTACAAAGAAAATGGTTCGGCTTAGCAGGGTAAAATTTAAAAGCGTATAAACTATACGATACCATATGAGAAATATCTAAGCGACATATTGCGAAACAAACATTTATCGCAAGAACAAAAGTTGGCGGAAAAAAAAAATAATAATAATAATAATAATAATAATAATAATCAGAAGAAAAACAATAAGTCTTTCCACAGAAAAGTGGAAAGACTTAATTAGATAACCTTCCTCGTGACACGGTGACATTTATATGACCAAAATTAGAAGTTATACAACAACTTTTTTTGATAAGGCAACAAGTACACGTGTAAATTTATATAACTATACACATAGTTACACAACAAGATCATGTGTGACAATAATAAGCAACTCGAAACTATTTAATGCAAATAAGGGGTCGTTGTCCGAAACTGAATTAAATGACATGTCATAAAGAAAGTTAACATATTCTATTAAATAAGAACATAGTGGGTTGATAAAATCAATTAATAACAATGAAGAAAATGTTATGCCTTATTAATTCAAATATGACGGATACATGCGCATACCTTGATTATACGCCTCTTTATCCTCCCACAATTTCAAAGGTAGTCATTTAATAATAATATTAATTTTAATGATGATTACATATCATTATATAAAGCTTGCTTCGTTTGATGTTGACATTCATTTGCAAATAGTCCTGTTAATTTTTAATTATGCTGATTTTATTGATGAGCTTAATATGATTAGAGATGTTATGTTATAAAACTTGTATGCCATCATAATTTTGTACTTTATTTTAGAATATTGTACTGCATTTGTTTGCCTAAACTATTGTATTTGTATTTATATTGTATGTTTTTCTGTAAACTTGTATTTAGTTTTAGAGAATAAAGTATCTATCTATCTATCTATCTATCTATCTATCTATCTATCTATAAAGTATCTATCTATATGCCTGATATAGCTGCCTTGCTTTAAAGCTTTGATGCTGTGATTCATTTGCAATGGTACATTCAAAAGGCAACGCTAGTTAATGACTATTATATCAACTAATGATAAACGATCATAAAAACACGTTGATAATCACATTCAAATCTTCTCGTGATAATTATCATACAAATTATGTAATGTCGATATCAGTTGTGTTTTTCTTCATAACTGTAATGGACTAGATTTTGTTTTAGGGGTACACTTAAAATCTTCTACAGGGTTCAAACAATGTAAAATTAATACAGGAGTACCTGATCATTTTGAGATTTGTTTAAGGGAATAATATTTCTTTTTTATATGAAATAAATTAAAATAGAATAAAATGGATATATGAATTATTATTTATTTAAACAGAAGTAAGTTTGTGTGATACACATTGTTAACCGTATATTAGAAAAATAAAGGTTGCGGTGTTTTTAAAGCATTATGTACAAAGGAAAATACACAGAGAACACATTATATTATTGGGGTTTTTTTTGCCACCTTTATTTTGATTATTATGAATGGATTTATGAGCTTCTAACAATGGTTAACTACTGTAGCCTGTTATTCGTTGTCATACATCGTGACGATACCTTTATTGTGGACTTACGCCCTTACATTTAATTCGATGGCTACCTGGTTGACCTTTCATTATTGGCAAATATGGTTTATGTATTTGGTGCAAATTGAGCTTTGAACCAGATTCCATAAATTACAAGTATTATTTATGTCATTTGTCTTTGTGTTAATCAATTGTCTTTTGTGCTGCTTTATTGCCGCTCTAATGAGCCAAATCTTACTACTTAGCTAAGCGGTATATTTTCAATTTGTACTTTTCCCTCATGTCAAGAAGGGCTGAGTGCCCACCAACACGTGACAACTACTGAACTACAGGTGCCTGACTTGGACTTGGGTGTGGCACATACAGAATGTTTCGAGGTTAATTAACATATTTCCGTTACTTTCACGATCGTGAATATAATGATATCTTTCTCACTGGTTCCTCTTTAAGTCATTTTATTCTGAGTCCCCGATACCGTTTGGGAATTTATTATTAAACTATGATGAACTTTGTTAAAATATAAGTAAATAAGTCACAGGTTATGCAGCAATACGAATTTAATCTACTAGTATTAGAATATATTAGGGACCTTCTAAACATATATTAGTCTTCCGATATCCTCGACTATTAAACATATTAATATAAATCTATCCTGTTATCTTAATTCTGGTGCAGATGTCACAGTGAAAAACATGCAATCATTCGTTGAAAGTGATGTGACCGAGTTCATATTTTAAATTATCAAAAATACCAGGCTACATTTTGTTACACCACCCAGATCTTTGATTTACAACAACTTATCAGTGATGCTTGAATAAACAAAATAAAAAAATAAATATAAAAATAAAAAGTACAAAGCTGAAGAGCATTTAGGACTCAAACGTCCGAAAGGTATTGACAAACACATCAAATATTATTTATACCTAGCATTTGGTTTTACCTACTATGCGGTAGATACTATTTAAGTATAAGAACTTTTAAAAACAAATTGTCTCTTACCAGAACTATGTTCCAATTCTTTGACAATTCATCACTATCATATAGATGGGTTTTTTTTAATTACATATATATTTGCTTTAATTTTGTTTGTATGTCACGATAGCAATCTAAAATTTACGATTTATGAACATGTACTATAAATGTGATTATTATTCGTATCATATACTTATCTTAATACTTCAAACATAACATAAGGGTGTAAATCTTGTTAAAATTTCATGATAATACTATTAAATAATTTTAAAAAAACATTGTTTAAAGTAAATTGATGTTTAATAAATAAAACATTTAATTGTTTTCAAGTCAATTAGCAATCAACATTGGATAACCTCCCTTGAGACACGGTGACATTTATATGACCGAAATGAAGCAGTTACACAACAACGTTTCTTTAAAAAGGCATCGAGTACACGTGTAAATTTATATAATCATAAGCACAGTTACACAACACGTTCGTGTTTAGCATTTAAGTAACACTATAAATGCAAATAATGGGTCGTTGTCCGAAAATGAATTAATTGACATGTCATTAAGAAACTTTACATATTTTGTTAAATAAGAACACAGTAAGTTTACAAAAATAAATTAATAACACTGAAGAGGTTACATAATTCAAACGTGAAGGGGACACGCGCATAGCTTCTTTGCACGTCCCATGTGAAAATGTATGAAATTAAAAGCCGCTTACGATATGTTTGGTACATTTGTAAAGACGAATAATATAATAGTTCTGAAAGTAACACTTACCAATAAAAAAATGTTCAACGGGTATATTTTACGTGCTTATTGTTGACAAACTCGAGCCAAGAGTAGATACATTTAAATAAAGGATCATCTCAGGTCTGATAATTGTATAAATGATTTACTAGACAAATTAAAAGCTTTTCTAGTATCGTTTTCACTAAAAACAAAAACATTTGGAGAAAATGTCTTTTGAACTTTTCAAACAGACTTATTAGATGGTTGGCAGGTTGGTAGTTATGTTATGTTGTTAAAATGTTAGCTTACATAGTTCTTCAAGCAACCTTCCAAGAAAGCTTAAGCAAGCAAAGCAAATGACTGTTTAATGTATAAGCTATGGAATGACTTTCTTTAACAAGTATTTACTAGTACAACAGTTTTTGCTGAAATGATTATTTGATATTTATTAGTAGGGAAGAAAAAAGATTATAACAGCTATAAAACTATTAATTTTTCATGTTTTAAATAGAAGTTCATACTGATTTCGTTTGAATTGTAAAAGAGGTATTAAAGTTCTTTTGGTGAATTTCTAAGTATTTTGATTTTATAATCCGTATCAATAACATTAACGGTACCAGTTTCCTGCACCAGATGCGCATTTCGACGATCCATGTCTCTTCAGTGATGCTCGTGGCAAAATTATTTCAAATCCAAAACTTATTTAAAAGATGAAGAGCTATAATCCAAAAGGTCCAAAAAGTATAGCCAAATCCGCGACAGGAATCAGAGCTTTGCACGAGGGAGATACATTCCTTTATTCATAATAATTTCTAGAATTTTAATAACACAAAAAAATCCGTATTTTCATGCCAGTACCGAAGTACTGGCTACTGGGCTGATGATACCCTCGGGGACTAACAGTCCACCAGCAGAGGCATCGACCCAGTGGTAGAAATACCATTAATGGTGCAAATTTTCCTGCACCAGATGCGCATTTCAACAAAACATGTCTCTTCAGTGATACTTGATAATGTCTTCAAGTTTAAATAAGACAAAATCAACTAATAGAAAGACATAAACTAATTCGTCAGATTTGTTATAATAAAGGAAGTATTTGTTTTGCACGTGAGAGGGTCGTTCACTCCATACATGGTTCACCATGACAACATTGCTTCTGTGCCAGTCACAAACCAGAACATATTATTATTAGTTTGCGAATTAATTAAATCATTAATTAATGTTAATTACTTTAGATTTTCCAAATTTTGTTTCCCTGAGCCTTTAATAGCAAGATATACTATTCAGGTCATTAAAATTTGCATATTTTGGATTTAATATTGATTCACTTATAGGGTCATAATCTTTCCATCAGTTTAATTGAAGTCTAGATCTGGACCTGGCATGTCAGTTAACTGCTAGTAGTCTGTTGTTATTTATGTATTATTGTCATTTTGTTTATTTTCTTTTGTTGCATCTTCTGACATCGGACTCGGACTTCTTGAACTGAATTTTAATGTGCGTATTGTTATGCGTTTACTTTTCTACATTGGCTAGAGGTATATGAGAGGGTTGTGATCTCATTAACATGTTTAACCCGCCATTATTTTGCGCCTGTCCCAAGTCAGGAGCCTCTGTCCTTTGTTAGCATCGTATGATGTTTAATTTTAGTTCCTTGTGTATAATTCAGAATTTAGTATGGGGTCCATTATCACTGAACTATTATACATATTTTTTAAGGGGACAGCTGAAGGACGCCTCCGTGTGCGGGAGTTTCTCTCTACGTTAAAGCCTACGGCTGTTGACTGCTCTATGGTCGAGTTGGTATCGCTTTGACACATTACCCATTTCATTTCTCTTTTTTATGAATGTTTCTCCTTGTGTAAAGCCCTACGGTGAGCTGTTGAAATACCGTCCTTTGGTATGATACATGACATGTTCTTATTATTCGTCCGATCAGTCAGGCAAAATAGAAGAGTACAGGTCTTGTTTTAACGTCATGACGATAGACTCTCATTTCAGTATAAAACAATATTTGATATGCTTGTTGTTTTGAATTATAAAACTGCCTCGAATACATATGTGTGTGTTCATTTAACATGTAAATTATCAAAATGGATACTACGCATCCATATTTCACTGCACACACCTATCCGTGACAATTTGACATTTACATAATCAAAAATTATACAGCAACATTGTGTGTGTCGTAAATAAAACTATGACATATACATGTACATTCAGGATTGTTTAAAGGAAATGACGCATGTTTGACTTCTTTTGTTTAGTCCTTATACTGTAATGCATGTCGATTTGTAGGTTAATGACATTTTGTGTTTGTTTTTTACTTCTTTTCTATTTTTTTCTTATTAATTTCTTCGTTCTCAGTCTGATGTTTATATCATATGTATTAAAAATTCTATACAGATTGAAACATTACTGTCATCAACTATCATCAATTGGAAAAAGACCAGACAATCAATCAAAAATCGAGTAAATAGAATTGAAAAGAAAAAAAAAGGAGTAAAACCAACAAGCTCATGTAATAAATGTTTTGACTATTTTGTAATATTGATATTTATCAATTATATTCAGATCACATTGATTACAATTAAAAAGAGGCACAAAGGATACCAGAGGAACAGCAATCTCATAAATCGACAATGAACTGACAACGCCATGGCTAGAAATGAAAAAGACAAACAGACAAACAACAGCATACACGACACAACATATAAAACTAAAGAATAAGCAACACGAGCCCCGTAAATTGTCACTACAGACACGAGATATGCAAACCATTTTGGTCATTTGTTAATGTTAAAGCGTTCCTAATGACGGTAAATACAGAAAACCACCTTAGATTCAAGAAAATTGTCGATTGTTCTCTTCCGTTTATTAATTGCTGAAACTTCTTCCAATAGTTATGTGTATTGTATGAAATTGATAAATTATTAATTTAAAAGATTAAACATCTAGAAATAAATTGCATCGAATGTGCTTTGACTATGAAATTACTTGCATAGCATTTGTAAAACGTTATTTTCGGTTAACGATATCAAGCTATTTCATGAAACCAGGTTCAATTTACTATTGTCTACATCTGACAATACCTATACCAAAGTCCGGAATTTGACAGTTGTCATTCATTCGTTTGATGTGCTTGAGGTTTTCATTTTGCAATTTGAATAGGGAATTTCTGTTTTGAATTTTCTTCGGAGTTCAGTATTTTTGTGATTTTACTTTTTTTTAAAGAATTTTCCTTTGTTTATTTACATTTTTCTGATCTTTTATATAGCATTATGTTAAGGGAGTTCGCTTCTTTTTTTTCAAAGTAATTAACTTTTCAAAACACTAATTTATATACATAGGGGATTAATAAAGGAATCCAAAGAGCCAAAAAAATATATAGGTCACCGTGCTTGTTTTTGAGATATATGCCACTGAAATTTTGGCGGGAAAATATTCTCACTTGACTTTTCATAGCTTTATCATTGACAAGTTGAAGTTCTCAAAAACTGTTAAAAAGTAATTAAAATTTTATAAGACTTTTACAGATGGCTTATCATCATACATATAAAAGATTAACAAAAAGAAAAATGAGGGTCACCGGTCAAATTTTTTCAAGGCATTAAAATGGATAAAACCAAAGGAATCCGAAAATCTAACAAAAAAATCTAAAACATGACAAGCCAGCTTCCTTAAATAGATAGTCTGTATACTGTTTTTACTCTCCTCAAAAACATAAGAGTTACAGTGTGAAGATATTAAGAAAAGGACAATATATACCAGTTAGCTCTTTATATTGTAGTATTTATATTCTGCAGACCCAATCGGAGAATACTTCATCGGAATTGATAAGGATCAACACGAAGTACTTTTTATTTTTCATTTACAAACATTCGTTTAATATTTGATATAAAAAAAACATAAATGGCAGACGGCAAGATTCAGTACGCACGTATCGAATAACTTGACTGCATTTATAATCCTTAGAACATTAAGCGCATTATACATTTCTATTCAAGAAGCTCGTCTATCACAGACATCCTTATCAATTTTTATTTAGAGACATCTCCATGTGACTCAACTTTTGTGCGTAATTGCATTTCAATATTTTGTCTTAGAGGTTACATAATCGTACATCGCTTAACCTTGCTCTGTTAGCATTGCATCTGTCTTGTCCAATTATAATCAATTTATTTTGATTATTTTAACTTACTTAAAAACCTGAGGTGTATGTTTGCACAAAAAAGTCTTTCGAGACCTTTGGAACCACAAAACAATTTAAATAACATGGTTAGATAAAGAATATTGCAAAATAATGTACTTGAGTTCTTTATTATGTCTAAAGGAAAGTTGATATTAGTAGATTTTTTTCTTTCCGTGCGTTTTTTTATCCGAGTGTGTTCTAAACACATTATTTTTTTAAAGTGGTGTTTTCAGCATCTTACTTCAATCTAGCAATCTAGTTTATTTACAACCACTGGGTCGATGCCACTGCTGGTAGAGATTTATTTCCACGAGGGTATCACAATCCCAGTAGTCAGCACTTTTTGTGCTGACATGAATTGTCATTGATATAGTTATATTTATAAATCTACTGTTTACAAAAAAAAAAATTGAAATTTTAGAAAAACTAAGGCTTTTCTAACTCAGGCATTGATTACTTTAGCTGTATTTGGCAAAACTTTTAGGAATGTTGGTCCTCAATGCTCTTCAACTTCGTACTTTATTTGGTCATTTTAACTTTTTTTTATTCGAGCGTCACTGATGAGTCTTTTGTAGACGAAAGGCGCGTCTGGCGTATATATTAAATTTAGCTAGCTTAGCTAGCTATAAAACCAGGTTTAACCACCTTGTTTGCTCTTTGGATAGTGTTGTACCTTTCAAGAGTCTGGCACCTGTTTTCCATTAGTATCTATGATGAGTTTATTTACTTACTATACTTGGAAAATTGTATTGTTATTATAGTATACTAAACTATACAATCTAATAAAAAAATATCTGTTAGTTTTTCTTTTAGCTTTATAAGTCCGTGGTTTTAGATTTTTAATTAAGTTGTGTTGGATATTTATGATGTATGTTAATACTATTCTGACTGTTTGGTCCCAATCATTGTCACGTTAGCCAATTATGTATGTTTGGATTGCTCAAACAATTTGGTTTATATAATGAAACCATGAATGTTTTTCATACAAGTGGAATGTTTAGCTAGCTACAAAACCAGGTTTAACCACCTTGTTTGCTCTTTGGATAGTGTTTGTACCGTTCAAGAGTCTGGTACCTGTTTTCTATTAGTTCTAATGGTCGATATAGGAAGGTCTATGTGGGGTTTAAAGACAAGAGAATATTGGGCAATACGTGCAAAATAAAGTGCAAAGAAAACCAAGGATGCAAAAAATAGGTAAAGGATAATAAGAAAAGATACTAATGGGAAAAGTATAAAGACAAGGGTAAAAGAATTAAGATATATTCCACCAGACTCTTATCTAGTAGAGCATCGTGTATCCTATGAGGGGCAAATGACACCTTTTGGAATTTTCCTTGGAATTTTGGATTTTTTTTATATTCTTTTTTTTAAATGATATATTTTAGTATCAAATTATCTGTCACCAAAATAATGAAATACATAGTAATATTGATAGAAAACTATGATTTTCGAATCAAATCAATTTCGAAATTCTAGTGTTTTATATAGTATAAAGGAATAACGGTGTTCACATAATCACAAACAAACCTGTGTCTATTCAAGCCTAAAGTACTACTTTACTTTCACAAAAGGCATGTAATGACAGATACTGTATTTTCTTTAAATTTTATACTTTCTATCAAGTTACTTTAAAGAGTTTATTGCTATATGATATAAGGTATTGAATACTTTGAAAATTATATAATTAACAAGTTGCAGAACTATTAACAAATGTGGTACAAGTGGGATGTTTAGCTAGCTAGAAAATCAGAAGATGCCTGTTCCAAGTCAGGATTATGACGGTTGTTTAATATTCGTTTTGTATGTTGATAAAGTCTCACGTTTGATTTTTATCAGTTTTTATTTGCTTTCCCCTTTTGATTTACATACACATTCTGAAGGGAATTTAGAATGTTGTAAACTTAACGCTACGTTCTAGCTTGTGTTTTAACGGAACGCAATTTGGTGACATGTTCTAGTAACAATAGGTCTTTTATCTTCTGCTCAGAAGCTAATGCTTTTGAATGAAAGAATGAATCTTCATTTAAGACATGATATGGCAAAATTAACAACATATATTACATAATAAAACATGCCTAGACAACAGAGAACAATAGCACAATGGAATGACATATAATGTTATGAGACTATACTAGATTGAGTATTCCATGCAGCTTCTACATAATTACACAAGTTGATAGTAAGAGACTTATTTTTTATATGTAACATGTTCAGAAGTAATGTAAAATTCATTTGAACAATAGAGTGTGTGTGCCTTTTTCACTTAAATGACGATATGCAGAGTAAATTTGCATTTTCTTCTAGGCGAAACTATTTTTTCGAAACAAAGGCAACAGTAGTTTACCGCTGTCAAATAGTGGTAGATCAATTAAGCGAAAACTGATCCGGGTTACAGACTAAAACCGTTTGAAACAGAAACCTGAAACAAACGATTGTAATAACAACTGCCATAATCCAGACTTGGTACAGGACATTTTTATGCAAAAAGGTGGTTGAAATATGGTTGTATTTTGTAATACCATGTTTAATTGATGATAAACAAATATGTAATTTAATAAAATTGAGAACGACAAATGGAGATAAAGAGTAATGTTATCAGTTGTGTTAATCTTTTATGGACTCTCCATTTTGAAATTTCCATTGGAGCTCGATCGTTTTGTTTTTACTTTTTGAGGGTGTACACAAATTTGAAAATAAAGAGAGTATATTCACATGACCTACAAATGACCGTGCCATAACAACGAATTCTAAATACAAAGATCTAAAATGACATCATTATTTCAAATACTTAACTTTTGTCTAATAAACCAATGTATGATATGATATATGACTAAGCTGTCTGTGTCAAACAAACAAGTGTGACTAGACCTGTTATCAAATTTACGGAGCCAGTTCAAGTTCTTCATGTTTTAGCAAATAAGACTGAAATATTTATTAAACTAACGTTTGCAGAAGCAAAGAAAAAGTAATAGTTTCACTAAAGAAACGATAGGCATATGTTATGGCGTTGTCAGTTTTTTTTTGGTTTTTTTTTCGATTTATGATCATCTATGAGGTTGAATGTTCCTCTGGTATTTTTCGCTCCTCTTTTATGGGTAGTGTTGATGGTTGATAATGTTCAATGTTACATATTTTGGGTTTACGGTACTTCCAACTGTTGAATTTACCATTGATGCTGGTATTATTAAGTTTCAACATATTTAAACACAGTACTATTTCCGTTCTGCAATATAAATATATGCTACTGATATCAATTATGTTTTCCTATGTATGCATTAAAATCCAACGAGTCTGTCATATTCCGTTATTTTTTCACATTTTGGTCTGTTTGTCTGGCTCCAATTTTGACATAAATAGTCCAGTCAATCTAGCATAAATTTGACCCTAATCTTAAAGTAATTGCAACAGAAGATTTTAAAGTTTTAATCCTTTGCTATACCCCAAATATACACAGAAAAAAGTCAAACAAAATCTAAATAGAAGAAAACTGATAAAAAAAAACAATTTAAAATTCCTGTAGAGATTTGCATTTAAATTGGAGACAACTCTGCAAAAAAGGCAGAAATATCAATAAAAATTATTCAGAATTATGACTTTACCGCTTCTATTTAATAGAATATATTGATTCTTGATATTTTATCCGTCTTTAGAGTATAGCATTCAACTCTGAAGGTGTTTTTATATCTTTTTATCAAGCTTAAACTTAAATTTCATAATTCATAAGTTTACCATTTATTCGATTTTTCAACATACTAAGGTAAAGAATCTCAAATTTATTAAAAAAAAAAATATAAAAAAATTAGGCATCTGGCCTTGAAGTCATAAATTTTTCGAGTCAGTTTTTTGTACTCAACCTCCAAAATCAACCAACCAAAATGCTGGATTTTATATTTCGAGCATGCGTTTTTCCGAGAACTGAGCAAAGTTTTATGACTTTAACCCCTGTATTTTTTCTTGGTTTAAAGAAACAAGGAAGATACTGAACAATTATAATTTACATTTTACAGATATAAACAATACCAAATATTCACATTATTTTTTTAAGAATGGTCACAAAATTGTAATGATAAAAATAAAGAAAGAGCCCTAACAGTTCGCTTTTGTGCATTTCATCAGCAGAAGATTATATAATGTAGTCAAATACGAACATGAAACCCAATCAAAGTGTCATACTTCACATGAATTTTAAGAAAATCAACCAAAAACTGACAGGAAAAAGACTCATTTTGGCGGAGTTATCTCCCTTTCCAATGTTGCTGATTTTGAGCTTTCCTCAAGTTAGATTTTATAGGATGGTTTTTTTTCTGTGTATATTTGGAGTTAAATGCTATAGATTAGAACTAACACACTTTCTGTTGCAATTAGTTTGAGGTTCAAACTTCGTTTGGCTGGACTTTAACATTGCGCTATAGAAATGTATATAATTTAGATATTTAAATTAATTTTCCGACTTAATAACAAGGACGGGCCTTTTTCTTGGTTCGACAATGTGCACGACATTTGTTTCCATCGTTCAGTTTATGTTTCACACTTATTATTGTCTTATTCCGTATCATTTATAATCGACATTACTTAGTATGGACCTCGTCTAGGACCCAAAAATAAATTGCTATTTAAACAGAAGTTGTAACATTAACTTTCGGCACAGAAGCAGAATAACATGATACTTTATTAATATATTAAAGAAAAAAGGGAGCAAAATATTTTTTACATTAGTAAACTTAATGCAGGATATACTTCGTTCGCACAAAAAGTTCGAATACTAATTAAAACCTTCATTTCTAATGATCTATGTTAATTCTTTGAAGTATGGAAAAAAGACAAAAACAATTTTATATAATTTGTGACGTTGGTAATATTTATTGTTTTAAAAAGATCATGATCGAATGTTGAGCTTCCAAATATCTTTTCACTTTTATGTCATACCTACAAAAAAGAAGATCACAATAAAATGTTTGTATTTGGGAAAAGAAATACATGCAGTACAAAACAAAATATCTTTGAAAAGCATTCTAGATTGTTCTGCTATCAAAATAAAGAAAACAATTAGCGTCAATATATGATAGATCCATGATATATAAGCATATCGCTTCCATCATCGGACTCTGATTTACTTACAATTGAGTGTTCTCTGTGTTTTGATGTGTGTTTGTTTATTCCACATTGGCTAGAGATATAGAGGATGAGTTGAGATAACACAAAGTTGTTCAACCCCGTCACACGTTTGTGCATGTCTCAAGTCAGGCACTTCAAGTCTGTTTTTCACTTTGCTGAAGACTTATTATATAAGCCATGGACTGTTTTCTGTTTTTTTGGGCTGCTGTTTCGTTGACACGGTTTGCGTTTTCATTCTAATTTTTATAGGGTTTCCGTTTAGTTTGAATTTTATTCGCTTTATTAATTGGACTATGACACTGTTGCTTACTTGTTTTTCGCGAATGCTTTATTTGAAATTTAAACTGTGAAGACCACTTTGCGGCTATTTAATTTCGCGATGATTTGATTTATTGTGCGTTTTGTTGTGTGTGTGGTTTTTTTCATATATTATTCTATTGGCAACAGATATCTTTATTAACTGGACTATACACTTTTGCAAACCTATTTTCGCGAATAATTTATTCGCGTTTTAAACTGTGAAGACCGCTTCGCAGCTGTTCAATTTCGGGATGATTTGATTTATTTGATGTATTCTAATAAGGAGAGTTTTACATATTCGCGACAATTTACATTCGCGTTAGTTTTTTACTCGCGAACGTCGCGTAAATAAGTTGGTTGGCACTATATTTATGCAATGCATCAACTTCTATGTGGATGCAATCATATTGGCACAATTACAGTAATGTTTGCCTACCTTATATTCTGATACAATTAATGCCTGACAATCTTTTTGGAAATAAAGTACAAATTCTGAGAGACATCTCATATCCTGGGGATTGATTAACTCTGCATTGCGTGATAACATCTGCAAAGGGAATAACAATGAAAAGTAAAATCACAAAAAAAATGAACTCCGAGGAAAATTCAAATGGAAAGTCCCTAATTATGTGGCAAAATCAAAAGCTCAAAAGCACTTTATAAGTATACCATACCGAATAACAAAACCTATTAAATGAACCCATCATAGAAACCAGATATATGTGTTGTACGCCAAAAATCATTCACCAGTGACGCGGACAAATAATGTTCTCAATCCAATTTATTTGAAGTCGACAAAATGCAATTATTTTGAATATCATATTTTAGGGTCATTACAGTATTTTATTGTTTTTGATATTTTTGTTGTCTTTTATTTGATAGGCACACCATAAAGCCTAATTGCTGCATATACATGATGTCAAAATAACATGTACGGCAAAATAATAATCACAATCTGTAAAATATAGACAACTGCATTATCATCAATATTAATGAATTGCCATGCAGGTTTTGAACATTGGAACATTGATCAAATGACTAACATATGATCAAACTTTCATGTAAAATTCATAAATCGCCATTTTGAAAAATCAACAAATATCCCGATCAAACCCCAAAAAGCATATAAATCGGGAAAAACGTGATTTTACACTTACATCTTACACTTACATCTAGAAACTAGATATGACTTCGTCTGGCACACATTTATTGTAATTTTTTAAAAATTGTTTTATACTTTTACTTGTATTCAATCTTATGTCAGTTATGTTTTGCTGACAAGCTAGATTTAATACGGTTATTTAATCATTGCAGTAATTTTAGTTGTTTTTTTGTAAGAATTTAACGAATTTTTTGTTTTGTTTATAAAAACTAGTCATTTTCTTTCCAGTATGACCATTGAAAATGTCTCTTCAGTGAGTTTCGAGGCCGATTCATTCGAAAAACCAAAGCCTATATAAACGAACGACGAAGACATAAGATCAAACTAAAAATGTTGTTATACTTTGTTAACTATATCCTCGATAATATTTTCAAAGAATGTTATCAAAAATATTGAACATACAAAATACTTATAATACTTTATGATTTTACCTGTGCAATCCTCCTGGCATGGGGGCACTTTTTTCCCCATTTCACAAAGCGGAAGAATAATGGCACATCCTATCAATTCAGCAGATTGTCTTGGAATTGGACATACAATAGTATTTTTAAATGTGTGAGTCAGCAGGGCATCAGCAGCTTCTACATTTAGATGACCAAGAAAAGTCGGAAACATTGTGACATTGAAACCATACTTTTCACAGTTGATACTTTTGATGGCACTGCATCGAGCTTAAAAGGAAAATAAATTTGTCGCATTTAAACTGAGCTTAACGAGCTTCTGGTAAATCGTTTTATAATTAATTGGTGACAATTTGGGAAAAAAAATGACACCATGTTATATACATTATGTTTACTAATGTTAATTTTTAATTTTTCTCGTAGATATTCCATTTTGAACATTGTGTTATATCATATGTGAAACAGTTTATTTTAATTTAATCCATTGATTATATTTATCAGCTTTTCACACTGTTACATTTCCAACTTTAAGATGAAGAACATCATGCGCTGTTCCTTGGCTTTTTGTGTGCACTTTTTCTTTCTTTTCTTCAAATGTACAGATGTTGTGTGATGGACAGTTACCCCATAATCTTTGTTTGACTTTTTTACAGGTGTCTAAAGAACCTTCTTGAATTTTGGATCCTCAATGCTCTTCAACTTTTTACTTGTTTGGCTTTATAAATATTTTGATATGAGCGTCACTGATGAGTCTTGTGTAGACGAAACGCGCGTCTGGCGTACTTAATTATACTCCTGGTACATTTGATAACTAATTATATTAACCTTTCGCTGTTGATTTAAAACACCAACATTTTTATCGGTCAACCTATTCGTGATGGTGCCATAAAGCGTAGACAAGCAAAGGGGTTGCGTTGAATAATCGTTTCTTTAGTGATGTTTTACGTACTATTATATCGATTGAATACTAGTAACCTGAATTAACCTATGATATTCGCGATTTTCTTTCTTTCGTTAATAGTTACACGAATATAATTTTATTGTAAAATCAATCAAATGTGTAGAAGCTTGATACGCTGCACTCTTATCAAACTGTGAGCAACATTACATCAGAACTTAACAATCTATCAAAGATAGTACAGTGTATATAAATGCAATGGTGAACTAAAGTGTTGTTCTTAGACATTCGGCGAATCCGAATAATTAAGCAATTATGTTATTCCTAACAGATGAATACAGTTTTCCAGACAATCAAGACTGAAGAAGGAGCATTAACTGTGGTGCAGTGTAATGACACAAAAGAATTACACAAGAAATTTGCATGTCAATTGTCGGGAAAATTTTTTAGTATGCGATATTGTATTTGGTTTTGCATTTGCTTTCGTTCCAGTACAGGGCTGTTTATACTCTCCGGTAGCATCCAGCAGCAAAGTTATCACCCTAGTGGTAGTAATAGCATTAAAGGCACCATTGGTACTACTCCAAACGGCCATTTTGTCAGCAGATTCTCGTAAGTGATGCTTAAGGCCTAAATATTTGAAAATCCTAGTTTTATTCGGGATTTAAAAAGTTGATAAAAAAAACAAAAAGGACAGCCTGTTTAAATTAAGCCGGGCGATGAATCATATCTTTGTCAGAGGGAGATCTAGTTCAACCAGAATTAATTTCCCCAACCCAAATAAACACATTAAAATATAAATTTCATTTGTCTGATGCGCGTTTCCTGATTTACCTTCATTGTCGAATATCTAAAAGCCAATGATGTATTAGAAGCGAAATAGTGTATGAGCTGTATTGCCAAACATGATCTAAAAGTAACAACAAATATAACGACAGAAAACGGTGCATCAGGAAGTTGAAACTTTTAGTTTCTTTATAATTTATAAACAGAGTTTCAGAAAGGTTTGTTAAAAATCATGTGTACCTGTTTTTGCTGCTGGTATACCTTCGACTTATAGAAGACCACTTTAGCCAAGTGGTCTAAGTAATTGATCCCTAGTGATTTCCTGCCTGTCAGTAAAAATCATTGATTGTGGCAGGGTGATATCGACGTCGATCTTAATTTGGTTAGTTTTGTGTAGACGTGGTGCACGTCTGGTTTGTTAAATTTTTAAACTGGTACATTTGTTGGCTATTATTCATTTGTTTCCCTGTCCTATATTTTGTCTCATTTATTTGTATTGTAGTCCTTTCATGTAATATTGTCATTCAAATGTTATAATTAACATTGTCATTAAAGCGTGAGGTTTGGCATGCCACAAAACCAAGTTCATCCACCATTTTTATTCTAAAATGCCCTTTACCAAATCAGGAAAAAGGCCATTGCTATATTATAGTTCGTGTCCGTGTGTGTTACATTTTAATGTTGTGTTTCTGTTGTGTCGTAGTTCTCTTATTTTTGATGAGTTTCCCTAAGTTTAAGTTTTTAACCCGGATTTGTTTTTTCTCGATCGAATTATGAATTTCGAACAGAGGTATACTACTGATGCCTTTTTTAATTTCCTTGTATTGCCAGGTATTTTTCCTACCTACAGTGCGTACTTATAAAGACACGCAATCATCCTCAACCTTTACATTATAAAGTTAAGCGGTGGAAGATGAATCATTACACCAAAACATCAAACAGTAAACATATCAAAGCATTGTACAGGATGGCCATTTTGCATATTTTTGCTACATTCAAATTTTTGGAAATTCTTTTATCATTGTGTATTGATTTAAAACAGTTCTTTAAACATGTATGCATTTAGTTTGTGCCACGAACGCTTCAGTGAATATTGACCGAACATGATCCTACAAGTATGTACTAATTAGAGGTTAATTTGACACCTTAGGTTTGAGAAGCCATTTTGAATAATACATATATGTGCACGCAACTATAACATGTATTGAGAATGAATTTAACGCTATAAAACCATAATTTCTCGATTGAATATCATTACGATTACCGTAATCTGCCTTATTTTGACACCTAAGATTTGAGAAGCCATTTTGAATGACAAAAATAAAATGCATGCAACTATATCATGTCTTAAAACATGTTTTTAGAATAGATTTAACGCAATAAAACCAGAATTTTTCAATTGAATATTAAAACCGTAATCTTTCTTGATTTGACATTTTTATTATTATTTTATCAATCTATCAAGCTGTCTGCATTTGTTTGGTTTCGTATCAACACAATGAAAGCGACATTCGAAAATATATAAATGTTAATATTTCATTAGAATAAAGTCATTTGTTATTTGTATTTCCTACTTACGTGCATGTGCGGTTACACGGGGTATCACATTTCCACTTGGCGGCCACCCTGAGTTTCCCGCGAGGAATTGAGCTTCAACATAGTGGCAGAAAATAAAGGAAAAAACACAAATTTGAAAACAAAACCTCATACTCATCTTTAAATGTTACCAGTGCTTGATAAAACTAATTAAAAATTAGTTATGCACTCCTCAGGCTAAAATGTACAATCTTATCTAATAATACTACGCCACTGTCTTTGCATTTGAAATTAAATAGTATTTAAAAGATTTGTTGACATTTAAAGGTGTGATGAAAGCGTTTAAATAACATTATGTGTCGTGCTTTGATGAATAGTCTTATGTGTATTTCAATTAATTTTTAAATATAAACATAAGAAACTCACGACTATTGAATTGCCAAAGGACTAGAAGTGAAGGGTTTAGCTAGCTTTAAAACCCAGTTTAATCCACCATTTTCTACATAAGTGTACCAATTGATGATTAAACAGAAAAAAACGGTTTTTCATTGTATTTTTAAGTGAGAGTTCTTTACAAAAGAGGGATGAAAGATACCAGAGGGACAGTCAAACTCATAGATTGGAAATAAACTGGCTAAAAATGAAAAACAAACGGACAAAGAATAGTACACATGACACAACATCGAAAACTAAAGACTTAGCAACACGAACCCAACCAAAAAGGGGGTTGATCGCAGGTGCTCCGGAAGGGTAAGCAGATACTGTACAGAATATTTAATATACCAACTTTTTATGACAAAATGATGAATGAGTGTGCAGACGGTAAAAAAACATTCGATATCGGAGCAAAACATGAAATTTCTGAAAAATTGATAAACACATTCTCATTCAAACAAAGCATATATGAAACACTTTAACCTCCATGTTGAAATGATGACTGCGTTTAGCAGTATCATATATGTATATTAAACATTTGTATATTCATTTACACCAGCAGAATATTTTACATTACAAATTAACAATTAATAAAATCATTAGGTCGAATGTTTACAACTTATTTCCAAGGACAATTGTTTTATACATGTTGTCAGCAATTAGTGAGTGCTGCAGTTCTGTACAACGAGGATGATAAGCGGTAATTTGACATGACCTTCTTTAGGGAAAATGGTATTTTTTTTAAAGTGACGGACTGTTCACCTTTCAAAATGTCACCTATGGGGCCCCTTAAATTAAAGCAACAGCAGTATGTCGCTCTTCAATAGTCATAATTCGATTATAAAAAAACACAAATCCGAGGAACAAACTTTAACAAAACAAGAGAAACACTGAACTGCAACCAAAGCAAACGGAAAACATAAGAAAAAGCCTGAAATAAGTAAGAAATATGACACCTGTGATGTGTTTGAGCTTTTGAATTTGCCATTTGTTTAGAGACCTTACGTTAAGAATTTTCATCTAGTTCTGTATTTTTGTTATTTTGATTTTTACATACATGTACATGTTTACATACAGAATAGAAATAATACAACTCTTTATATACATGTACGAAAAGATCATGTAAGCTCAAACAGTAAACACATGAAAACAAACAACATAAAACAAAACAATAACCCTGTAGACGAACCATGAGTAGCTCGACTAAACTGCCCACAAAGACATTGGTGAAATGTACCGAACATGCAGTTCTATGTTGGTTAAATAAGACGGGTAAAGTGAACGACGGATTACGTCAAACATGTATTTTTATGAAGTATAGTCTATGTCAATTTTAGAATGATGATCAATCTTGCCATACTATCTCATGTTTACACGTTTTGAGCGAGTAACTCAAACCTACTTAGCTGACCATGATGATGTTACATAAAGACTGTTTAAATATGCATCTGTTCATTGAAACTAATAGGTTTTGTTTTTATGTCAAATATCATAAATTAATTAGAAGACTATAGTAATTTATCATGGTATGTCAGCAAACACATTAAGTTTAATTGAAATGAACATTTTCTTGAATATTCTGAAGAAAAAAGATCTTTCAATTGAAAATTATCTAAGAAATTGTTTTAAAAAGTATTGTTGACATCTTATCATTGGTTTTAAAAATCACGTGAAACTTCAAATTGAAACAAATGAATACTTTTATAAAATCGTTTAGTCTATTTATACTATTAAACGAGGTATGTGAACATTATCGTAAAAATAATATTTTATATTATACGTTTGGTTTTTGTTTTCGTTATGTTGTCTGATTTTCTTCGACTAATATTTGTTCTCCACCGTGCCCTTTATATTTTTTTAGTTAGATTGTTAATAAATGACCATGAGAGTACTGTGGTCATCCGACATTACATTAAGCCAACAATGGTCTTGCAAATTAACCATAAGCTCGTTAACATAAGTTATATACCCAATCATCAGCTTAATAGACTATACTTTAGATTTAATCACGTGGCATTTCATAAAGAGGCGAACAGTTGTGTAACACTTTTTGTAGGCAAGCAGTTTACAAAATTTCGTTCAATCACGACATACATGTACTTAACTTTCACATTTTCTTCCATAAAATATAAAAAGGTATTTCAAGATACGCGGTGTGTGCTTATTAGTAAGTTTTACTCTTTGATTCATAGTTTAAACGTGTTAAACTTTTACATTGGTTATCATAAATAACATGATATTGTTGCATAAAGATTCTAGAACATTCATAACATTACATAAAAAAAGGACATTGAGGATGATAAATAGTTGTTAAACATCTAGCGGCATTTTAAATGCATATTCAGGAATATCAACGGGTTAATTAAATAAGAATATTTACCTTAATTTGTACCAGACTGACATACTGAACAGAATTTTGACCTTGCTAGTTAACAAAGTGACAGGATGAAAGGTCAAGCTACCGTACTAACTATTGTGACTTCGACCTAACTTGTCTTTTCTATTCCTACTTGTCACATGCTAAGTGGAAAAGTAGCAGATGCAAAATATCAGATTTTGGTTTCATATGTCTAGGGTTTGAATCACGACCTCCCGCACTCTAAACGAACACGCAACTATGATACCACCGAGGCGGTTTCTTTAAAGGACAATACCACAAGATCTAAATTTTGATGGTATTTCAATATGAAAAAAATGGAACTGTTCGCTATATGAATAATTGTTGTAGATATTACATCAATTTGACATGAACACGACCGTTTTGCGATGCAAGCAAATAAAGCATGAGACGCATATACTGTCGAAATAAACCTTTCGTGCACGATAATCGTACTCATATTTACAAATCAGCCAATAAAAATACTGGATTCGGTGTTTCGTGAACAAATTGTGTACTCCGAGCACTGAGCAAAGTTTTTTGGCTGAAGGTCCAGGCCTTGGTGTCATAAAACGCTCGAGCACCATTATCATACTCACACTCAGAAATTAAAAAAATAAAGCACAAGATTTGGAGTTTCGAGCAAAAATAGTGTACTTCGAGTACTGAGTAAAGTTTTATGACTACATTTTTGCAGTTCAAACATTACAGGAGTTTCTGATTGTTATCTTGATTTGTCTCTTCATTATAGACTTACGAGATCTAATATTGGCAAACATTACGTTTTAGACAAATTATATACTAAAATAGTTATTGCTGCTATTATTGTTGTTGTTTTGTTTAATTTTCTTTTATTTTGTATCTTGATTTTTTATTTAAAAAAACTCATCACAGTTACAAGTGTTAAAATTTTGTATTTCCAAGCATCAAAGAGACATTATGCGGCATCGCAGTATTTCTAGTCACTTTTCATTTATGGAACTACACAAATGTATCTGCAGCGTGTGAATGTTTTAACTTTTTTGGGGTTTGAGGAGGGAATAGTTTTGCTAACAATTTTAGTTATTTTTCATATTATGTTTTGGGTATGCTTAGGGACGACATCAAAAGAACAATAAAGGATAAAAAAAATCTTAGTTCAAATGGTTTTTGGGTCAAAATTGCCGAAAGTTTTGTTTAATTGACATCGATTTTACATATATCCATATTGGTCAATCAATGTATCCCATATTAAGTTAAGAGGGGGTACGTGGTCAGTGAAAAAACTGTATATATAAAAAAAAAAATATCCTACATTGAACTTTAGATGTCGTCCCTAACATTATCAATATAACTTTTTATGTGTATCACTTATGTTATGCATCATCATTCGTACATATATAATATATGCTGACTTAAATATGGATCATAGGGATAGTAAATCAGCAAACTTTAATTACTTTGTACATTTCATAAATCATGTTTAATGTCAACAAACTTGTTCCTCTTCGACTTTTTAAATAAAAATAATATGTCACTCACACCCATTTGATAATATCGCTGCGTGTGGAAATTTCCATATGTGTGGTAAAGTAGCCTAGAATTGTAAAAAGCATAACAATATAATCAATCAAAAAGTCAAAAATATAGTATAGCTATGACTACTTTCTTTGTGCAACTGATATTACTCATAGTTCTTATGTAGATCGTATGAATCACTCATATTTTTTTTCTAAGATTTTTGGGAGAAATTGTCTTTTTTGGCAACTTCGTCATTTTTAATCGACCTATAAGTTTTCAAGGTTTCCTTGGAAGATTCCGACTTATTATAACGGAAAATACATACTTCCAAAAAAAAACTATGACCGATGTAAAATGTCATTAATTCAGAAACTTGGTTATTTGTTTTTTAAATATCTGTCAAAATTGCTAATGTATAGGTTCACAACAAGAATGTGTTCATAGTACATGAATGCACCACTCGCGCTGTCGTTTTCTATGTTCAGTGGACCGTAAAATAGGGATTAAACCTATAATTTGACCACCCCCCCCCCTCTTAAAAAAAAGACCGAAGACCTGATGAATGGACAATCGAACGAACAAAAGGACCAACCGAGGGGAAAATGCCCCTAGGTTTGGCATAACACATTGATTTGTATATTTTTTTTAATCCGTGGGGATTTATGTTTACGGTTTCGGCAGTATCTGGACACCATTTGCCATCGTACCAACTGAAACTTTTTACTTACAGGAAGAATATCAAGTAAAAGAGGGACGAAAGATACTAAAGGGAGAGTCAAACTCATAAATCTAAAACAAACTGACAACGCCATAGCTAAAAATGAAAAAGACAAACAGACAAACAATAGTACACATGACACAACATAGAAATAAAGTATTTTATTGGTTACGTTACTCTCAAGGCGACATATAAGACCCTATGAATTAGATAATTTAAGGATAAAGGTTTGAAGTGCATAGAAGATTAATTTCACTCAAAACATAACCTTTGAACACTACATAATAGCATGACTATAAATACGGCTGGTATCAAAACAATTTAGAGGTTTATGCAAGTCTAAATATAAATTCGTGAACATTAGAAGCCGTAAGATAAAAACAATCACTAACAAAAAATTCCCAAAGTCTTTCCATTATTTCATAATATAATCATTTCTTTTTTATCCAAATCAGACAAACGTGCTGCGGTGTCCAGTGGTCTAATTGATCAAACAACTATATCATTAGCCTGTTAATAGTAAGTTTGGAAGTTTGAATCCTGCATTTGGAAGGTGCGCTCTACTCTAACCTTAATTGCTAAAGGTCGGTTGTTGACGCTGGATACTCTACCAATACAACTAACTGCCACAAAATCCACAAAATCGAACAATAGTGCTCAATATGGAATCATGCATTCAATCAATATGTAGACAATCTCTAACTTGGCATTACAAATTGGATTCACGTGAATATATATTTCATTTACAAAAGATTGCCCAAAAGTAAAAAATAAGCTTTTTTGAAAGATGCATTATTAAATATAATAAACCACATATCTCCAATAAGAGATCATACATCAGCAGATATTAACTGCGCAATACCTAATAATACTTGTATACAGTATAGATTCATGAGAAAGGTACGCTCCTTCCACACTTCTAATTAACCGCATTGTCACTCGCATTTATTAAATTATGCCATGCATTTAACCATGCTCATCACATGCATAACGTGTTTGACCTTGCGATTACATAACAACTGATGAATGGCACAGTCTGTCTCAATAAGAATACAATTACATCAATTTTAAACTGTTCACGTTTTCTTATAATAAATTTTGAATTATAAAGAATGGTGAATCCTCGGATATGACAAAATACGTTACTTATGCAAGAGCTTCCGACTTCTAGATATTCAGTATCATTACCGAACAATTCGTTTAACCAAGTCAGTATAAAGTTTGATTCGGTGATAATTAGTTATCAAAGGTCTTCAAAATTCATGACGTCATCAACGACAAAATCTTAGTTTAAACCAATTTTTACTTTCAAATATTATGTTGCTATACAATAAAAGTGTTATTACATGAATATTGGGGAATATTTTAATGCAATTACCCTATATTATTATTATTATTATTATTATCATTAGGTCTTTCCACTTTTCTGTGGAAAGACCTATTTTTTTTCTTCTGATTATTTTTTTTTTTTTTTTCTTCCGCCTAATTTTGTTCTTGCGATAAACATTTGTTTCGCAATATGTTGCTTCGATATTTGGTATATGATATCGAACAATTGATGCGCTTTTGAAATTTACCCTGCGTAACCGAAAACTTTTGTTTGTAGGAGTTATCTCCCCAAACACTGTTTTCCTTGTGAGCGCAACTCTTTCGCAACCGTAAAATATTATGACAAATTAATTTTACAAAATTGCTCGTTATATCCTCCGCACGATTTGTCCTATTTTGACCGAAGTGATATGAACGCTCCATATGAGAGTTATTTCCCCTTATTCATTTGATATAAGTGAATTGCATTTCTAACTGGTAAACCATAATTGATAGAGACCTAGGATCTTTTGATTTGAGGTCCTTGGTCCAAAAAAATTAAAATTAAGTCAAGGTCAAAGGTCAAGGTCATATTCTAATTTTTGAATATGGCTAATTTCCACTCATTTCCAGAAAACGTATAAGATATCGACAAATTATTTTTTCTAAATTGTTTGTTGTGACATCTCGTAACATGTGAATTTTGATTGCAAGGGTATGTTGAATGTAAAAGGGAGTTTTCTCCCCTTTGGTATTTAAAAATACGCGTATGGTGATATAACTCATTAACTAAACATAATTAAGTCCTATGGTCTTTTGATTTGAGGTTCTTGGTTAATGACCTTGAAATTGATCTCAAGGTCATAGCTTAACTTGACGTTCTAATTATCTCCCTTATCTAAAAAAAATAGAAACCATATAATTTTGGAATCAGCGTACAATAAGCTATCATTTGACGATTGAAATGACATTTCAAACCTATTTTTACACCTTTCATATTAAAATACATTGTTTTGGTGGAAAGACCTTCAATTGTTCTCTGAACAATTGGTTTTTAATTATTATTATTATTATTATTATTATTATTATTATTATTATTATTATTATTATTATAGGAAATCAAAAGAAGCATTAATATGTTCAACGGTAGTTTCTTCTTAAACATTGGATGTCATTAGATTAGTTTAATTCTTGAGACAAGGTCATATTCATGATTGCGTATTAAATTGACATTTATTGCATTTTTACTTATATTACAGCTATGTGATTAATTTACATAAGCGATTTAGATCCAAATAAACAAAAGGTCATACCATGAAATATTGCTGTTTCCGGCACTTGTTATATCATTGTTCGTGTGACATCTGGAACCACGGATTGTCATGAGTAAACATGGCTTGTCCAATTTCGGGTTTTTTTGTCTGAACTCTTCAATGTTTTTTATCATTAATATGCTAGGAAAGAGTTTTATAAATTCAAATTGTGTCCATATTCAAATAAACGACCTTGCAAAGTACTAAGTTGATCAAGAGTGCATTTAATTTAACTTCTGAGATACGTGAAAAGAAATTGAGTTTTTACAATACAATACACCTTATCGCTATTTGTCCGCCATTACTGGATATCACACAGGTTCCCGTAAAACTTTGACGCTATAAAAAAAAATATCTGACGCCACAATGGAAAAGTGATTGCTGTATGCGTCAAAAGTTCAAGCGGCCGGGTCAGACGGGATTAGCGATAAGGTGCATACACAGCATGCATAGACGAAAGAAATTCATATCATTTTCAAGGCTACTTCGTTTACATTTCTCTGTTGATAGGATTTAGAAATAATTTCCATCCAGCGACTCTATCACAAAAAAATCTTACGATGAAAATATATCGTTAGTTATTCTGAAATGTGTATGTCTTACGAGTAATTTTACTCTAACGACTTTTTGTGAAAAGAGCCTGTTATGCATGTGCTTTTTTAAATAACAACAGAGGTCATTCCTTTTCTTGTCTTCTAAATTATCATGGTGTTGAATAGTTATCAAAAGTACCAGGATTATAATTTTATACGCCAGACGCGCGTTTCGTCTACATAAGACTCATCAGTGACGCTCAGTGAAACGTGTACTTAATGCAGTGTTAACTGTGCCCATTTCGAGACAAAATTAAAAAGATTTCAATATTAATGCACACCCAGATCGCCCATTCTAAACCAATGTTTTATGTCTTTCTTGTTGACGAATAAGGGTTTGAAAGGACTTAGTATGCAGACGACAAAATGTAGAATTTTTTTTAAGTAGACGGACTTCGTACAGTTTAGGATTAGAAAGTGTTAAATTAGTTAGTTGTTACCTTAACTTTCAACTAAATCTATAGTTACACTTAATGGTAATTGTCTTTTTCATACTTTTAAGTATGCAGTGGCCTTATTTTATCTTTTTCAAAGTATACATTGTTTGTCCTTTATACTTTACTACGTACACCCGATCGTCTCGTATTGGTAAGCCTTTGTTAATTTCAAAAGCTTTTCTTACGTTTCACAGAATATTACTTTCTACTTTCCGATATTTGTCTTTAATTTGCAAGCCTGGTGTTGTTCCAAGCTGATGAATATGAACAGGACTTTGCATGAAACTAATTTGCCATATGAAATGCTAGCAGTGATAGCACAAGAATGGTTCAATTTTATTAAATGTGAATACAATACTAATCCTTTTTAATCCTTTGTGTGACTCCGTGCAACAGTAACAAAACGGTTGGAAATGTAAAAAAAAAAAAAAAAACACCCGGTTGTAAGTGATTTTATCAACAACAAAAAACTACCTTAGTGACAAATGGAGAACACTGCAAAGTCACCTTCAATGTAAGTTTCGTATAGATATGGCGATTAAAATCTGTTATTTCACATTACATTGTAAGCTTAAAAATTCAAACTGTTTTAGTATTAATAGAATTAAGGTGTTTGATACTACACCGGATATGCATTTCGACTATCAATGTATCTTCAGTTATTCACAAACCAAATTTTTCCAATGTAAAACTAATTTTATACGATGAAGAGCTCAAAAACCAAAAAGGGATTAAAAGGGAAAGTCAACATCCTGGCAAGAAATCAGATCTATGCAAGAAGATTATATGCAATAATTATAAAATGATTTCCAAATTTATTCTATAAAAGCAAATTTCAATGAGGCAAATGCGTACGGTCATGTCAGTATTGATAGTTACCAAATGTTATAGGCTTATAATTTGATAGGTCAGACGTCTACATAAGACTCATCAGTGACGTTCAGATCAAAATAGTTACACAGCCAAACAAGTTGAATAAGTGTGCTTGCCTTTTTATTTTTTAACCATGGCATTGTCAGTTTATTTTTGATCTATGAGTTTTAACTGTCCCTTTTGGTATCTTTCGCCTCTCCTTGAAGAGCACTGAGGACCAAAAATTTAAAAACTTTGTGCCAAGACCTTATACTAGTAATTGACATTCATGTCAACACCGAAGTGCTGACTACTGGGCTGAAATTACGTTTCATGGCATCGTTTCGCTATTTTGTTATGGGTTTTTTTTTTCTTTGAAGAGGCCTATATAACTTGACACTCGATCATTCATTCATTGTATTGTTGTAGAAATGATTGCATTGTCCTTTTTTATTTAGTATGCGCTGTGCCAATTTTAAGACAAAAGTAATTGGATTTCAATATAAATGCAAACCCAGATGGATTAACCTTGAGCACGGGGTGGTCTTTTAAATGATTGCATTGTCCTTTTTTATTTAGTATGCGCTGTGCCAATTTTAAGACAAAAGTAATTGGATTTCAATATAAATGCAAACCCAGATGGATTAACCTTGAGCAAGGGGTGGTCTTTTTTAATAACAAGGGTGCCTGGAAGTACTTTGTATTCGGACTGCAAATGTTTTGACGAAAGTAAAATGTCTTTGTTGGGACATATGGACTTCGCACAGTTCATAATTAAGTAGTGTTAAATTTGCTATTCGTTACTTGAACTATATAATAGTGATGTATAGGTCTGGGAGCATCAAATGTTACAATAGTTGTTCTCATCCTACACTGAATTATGCAAAGGCACAAACCTTTTCTTTTTTAGAGTATGTAACATTTGTCGACTCATAATTGCAGACCCTTTGTTAATAAAACAAAAGCTTTCTAAACACATCAGTAAACAACAATAAAAAAAAATCCGATATCATTCTTCCCTGTTTTTAGTGCCATTGAAAACTTTTATTTCACTAAAGGCATAAAAAAATCATTATTTGTATTATTAAGTTTTTTGTTATTCGAACAATAACTATAACTATCTATAACGTTACCAATTCTACAGCACCAGAGGCACATTTTAACTATTAATGTCTCTCTCCAGTGGTTCTCAAGGTCGACATATTTTAATCCAAAAGTTCAGTCAATGATGTGTTGATTTTACTAAAGTGGCCAAAAAGGCAAAATCTCTTTCATGAAATTCTTTGATTTGGTTATAGATTCTTTTCAAAAACAAATTTAAAAAAAGGTTCTTTATGGTTTGATCAGGCCTACAATTTTCTAATTGGATTTTAGACTTTCAAGTATTTAGGACTCATAGTCTTCAAAGCAGTAGAAGCTTATCATATTGATTCACGTTATATTTAATATTTTTAACATTAATCTTTACCATTTTAATTAGTTAATTAAACTCCCAGAACAGCACTCGCGCGCAAGGAATGTTAATATGTTAATCATGTTAGTGTTTTGTGAAAAATCATACAAGTCGTAATTATTTGTGAAATTAGAGGGGGAAACAATCTTATCATCAAAAATATGATAAAAGCTGTAAATTTGTAAATAGAGCAAAATTATGATAAAGTTATTGTCCCTTCTAATATGTTGGTTATTATGTTCAAATGACAGAAGTCTACGTATAGATCTAGTGTCAATAAGAGTACGCTCTTTTATAGCGATCAAAAGAACTATTTGCCTAAACTTTTCAAGGTTTTTAACATTTATTGTCCTGTGCCAAGTCAGGAATGTGGTAGTTATTGTCGATACTACATATGTAGGCGTTTTTTTCTGTTGTTCTGCAGTTTTCATGTTCAAATTGATATGTTTTCCTCGGTTTAAGTTTGTAATCCGGATTTGTTTTGTCTTTATCCATTTATAACTTTTGAAACGCAGCATACTTCTGTTGCCTTTATTTATTCTCTTCTGTTTATATTGCCCCAATAAAAATATGTCATTTTATCTTTTATCGTTTAATCTATAAAATATAAAAAAAAAAAAAGATGTGGTATGATTGCCAATGAGACAACTATCCACAAAAGACCAGAATGACACAGACATTAACAACTATAGGTCACCGTACGGCCTTCAACAATGAGCAAAGCCCATACTGCAAAGTCAGCTATAAAAGGCCCCGATAAGACACTGTAAAACAATTCAAACGAGAAAACCAACGGCCTTATTTATGTAAAAAAAAATGAACGAAAAACAAATATGTAACACATAAACAAACGACAACCACTGAAAAGCATTTCGAAAAATACAAACTCGTCAACATAGTATAACAATATCGTCATTTTTTTATGTATAGGTCAATATAACAATATAACACAGATTAGACCTTGAATCTCCATTTATCTTTCTTCTTATTTGAGAAATAAATACGTTGTCGTTTTATGTGCATTATGTACTTTTAACTTTTTCTATTTTGAAACTAAATTAATTATATTTCAATATTAATGCAAAACCACATAACCTAACCATGACCTAGGTTTATGACTTTTTAATTGCATGAGGAACTTTGTATGCAGACAGCAAATATTTTGGACTTTAGCAGATAATTGTTGTTGGTAAATGGATATCGCACGGTTCATTTTTAAATATTGTTTAATTGGTTGAGTGTTACTTTAACTGTTAAATAGTAATAATCAGGTAGCGTTTAAATGTTACATGAAAGTAAAGTATAAAATTGAAAATGGAAAGACCTCATCAAAATGCAACGGCTCACAATTTGGTTTTGTTTCCAGTATGTAGCATTTATCATTCTACTGTTCCGTGTACACCCAACCGTCTCGAAATTAAAAGTTTTATTTACTGCAAAAGCTTTCTTAACGTTTCAGGTAACATCCATAGATTTATAAGCCACTATTGTTAAGAACATTAGAATTTCTGTTCAGAATCATGTAGCATCTTTTGGTTTATCAATTCTGTATATGACGCCTTATGTTGATAATACACAAAAAAAAACAATGAAAGTATCAAAGATGTCATTTTCTGTTTAAAATGGAAATAGGAACGTCGTCAGTTGGCCTCCTTTTTTATTCAAATTAAGACAGAATATATGTCTAGCCTTTTATGTTTGTTGCTTCATATTCTCAAAATCATATGATATATCTCTCTCACGAAAAGCTCAATTTTAATATCCTGGTTTGGCTTTAGTTAAGTTTCCTCACATTTGATCATCTCTTTAAAGTGTTATTTTCATTTTGGATTTTCAAAACTTTAGGCCTCCAGCATTATTAAAGAGACATTTATTTTCAAACTGTGTATCTGTTGAAATGAAATTAGTACCATTTATGTAATATCACCACGCTGTTGGCTATATTTTTCTTGTAGAGATAAGGAAAACATTGGAAAGATACCAAGAGAAGCTCTAAATCAGCAGTCCAAGAACTGCACAGAAAAACTAAAGACATGCTTAAATAAAAGATGTCCTTTAAATTAAGAAGAGGAAATCAGTTGTTCCGGTTAAGTTATCAGATTATGTTTCACTATCGACGCTCGTCGTGTTACTCCCCACCTTTCATTATACTTGTTAACAGATGAAATCGAAACGTCCGGCTTCTTTTTCTCGATTCCTGTATGAATATAACGAATAATCAATATATATTAGATATAAGTTAAATTTACATAATGAATGACGACAGTATTAATTTGTAACTTTTGTTAGTATTTCTAAGTCTTAAGTTGGATCATTTATACTAGGAAATGCATACCCTATCAAAACACCAAATATTGACTAACAACGTATACATACTTCCATTCTTAGATTCGTACAGACATACTTTTGTTAAAGTGACTACTTTCATATCTTTTAAAATGCGGACCTATGTAAAGTTGACATTAAAGTCTAAAGTACAGCTGCTACAATTTTTGTTTTCATTTGGTGGATTTATATGGCAGGAATTGTTATTCAAGTCGCAAACCATTTGTGCTAAAAAAAAATTAAAAAAAAGTTTTTATTTGATTGCTATATTTTGGTAGTTTTGTTAAAAGAAATCAGTGATTTCAAAACAAACATTTTGTGATGAACCTAATGAAATGAAGCAGTCGAAACACTTTTGTTATTTGATTATTCCTTTGTTATATATTCGTTTGATATGGATTGTTTTATGTTGCTAACTTTGTTTACAAAATTTACTATGTGTCATTTGTTTTGATTGACAGATGGTTAATCTTTGATAAAAGCATGAGTAATAAGGCAGTACTTGATATGCAAACGACAAGTGTTTTGACAATAGCAGTTATGGTTTAGTAGGGGGGATAGGAAAAGTTCAACTTTAATTCAATTTAAACTTCATATTTTTACAATTAATTAAGAATGAAACAGTGACTTAAAGACATAAATTAGATTTTTGTGGTTGTTTTTTTTTTCAAATGCTAGATAACCTCCCTTGATCCAAATTTACGCAGTTATATTTGTAGAAGTACTTTGTATGCAAACTACAGTTGGTTTGACTAGATTTCATATTATTTAAAACTTAGATTATTGTGTTCATTAAATCACGTTCATGTCTGAAATTCTGATAAATTGTACTAAGATCACATGATCAAGTCGAGTTCTTCTTTATTAATTATTTACCAAAATTCTTGAGTTTTATATCTTTCTGATCTATATAAATACAATCCCTGGGATGTGTTTTAGTTAATTTTAGTCTCTGATGAATCTTTTTCGTTAATAATTGTTTTTGGCGTTAAACTAGTTGTCAGTGACTGCGAGTACTTTCAAATCGTACTTTCATGTTAATTTGACCTCTTGATACTGTTTATGTTAATATTTACTAATTCAGGGTTATATCTTGTCTATATACATACTTTGATAATTGTTTGGTATGACAATAAATTTTTACTTCTTAGTACTTTGAACATCCAAACTTTTTATTTTGAAAAAAATATTTCCTTTCTCCATTTCAACTGTATACCTAACAACACAATTATTTTCATTTCCCTTTTTATATTATTGTAAATGACGTTTTTTTTTCAGGTTATTGTTGTATTTCTAAAATTGTTTAACATTTCACAGCGGTATAATACAGCTAATTTAATAATTCACCCATTATTTTATTGATTTTGTATTTACATTGTGTCATTGATCAAATTTATTCGTTCAGTGTATATTCATTTTCTGTTAATATGTCTGTCTTTTGATCGAGTTAAGTCATTTCAATTGATATTTTATAGTGTGTCTTAAGACGGTGTGATGTTACACTGTTATTTCAAAATGAGGGTGAAGGTTGGTTCCCATCAAAACGTTTTAACCTGCTGCATTTGAATGCACCTGTTCAGGAGTCTGATGTTCAGTAGTTGTCGTTTATTGATGTGGTTCATTTGTGTTTCTCGTTTTTAGCTCACCTGGCCCGAAGGTCCAAGTGAGCTTTTCTCATCACTTAGCGTCCGGCGTCCGTTGTCTGTCGTCGTCCGTCGTCCGGTGTCGTCGTCAACTTTTACAAAAATCTTCTCCTCTGAACCTACTAGGCCAAAGGAAACCACACTTGGCAACATTCATCATTTGGGTATCTAGTTTTAAAAATATGTCCGGTGACCTGGCCAACCAACCAAGATGGCCACCATGGCTCAATATAGAACATAGGGGTAAAATGTAGATTTTGGCTTATATCTCTGAAACCAAAGCATTAAAAGCAAAACTGACATGGGATCAAATTGTTTGTCAGGTCAAGTTCTATCTGCCCTGAAATTTTCAGATGAATCGGAAAACCCGTTGTTGGGTTGCTGCCCCTTAATTGGCAATTCTAAGGAAATTTTGCCTTTTTTGGTTATTTTCTTTAATATTAGTATAGATAGATAGAAACTGTTAACAGCAATAATGTTCAGCAAAATAAGTCAGCATGACCAAAATGGTCAGTTGACCCCTAATGGAATAATTGCCCTATATAGTAAATTTTCAACAATTTTTTGTAATTTTTTGAAATCTTTTACAAAAAATCTTCTCCTCTTATGCTACTGAGACAAATTTGAACAAACTTGTTCACATTCATAGTTAGGGTATCTAGTTTAAAAAATTGTCAGATGACCCGGTCTGAGAATCAAGATGGCATACATGGATAAAAATAGTACATAAAGTAAAATGCAGATTTTGCCTCATATCAAAGCAGGAAGAGAAAATCTGCTGTGGATAAAAATGTTCATTAGGTCAAGAACTATGTGCCCTGAAATTTTCAGACCTATCGGGCAATTTTGGAAATTTTAAGAAAATTGTTGCAGCTTTTGGTTATTATCTTGAATATTATTATAGATAGAGATAAACTGTAAATAGCAACAATGTATAGCAAAGTAAGAGCTACAAATAAGTCAACTTGACCAGGAGTTATTGTCCTTCATAGTCAACTTTTAACAATTTTCATAAATTTTGTAAATATTTGTAAATTTTTACGAAATATTTTCCACTGTCACTTATGGCCCAATTTCAATATAGATAAAGATGATTGTAAGCAGCAAGATTGTTCAATAAAGTAAGATCTACAAACACATCATCAACACAAAACACAATTTTCTCATGAATCCATCTGTATCCTTTGTTTAATATGCAAATAGACCAAGGTGTGCGACGCGGGCTCTATAGAGCCTCTAGTTTATATAGACTTTGGTTTGCCATTTGAATGATTTAACACTAGTCATCTTTGGAGCCTTTTATAGCTTGCTGTTCGGTGTGAGCCAAGCCTCCGTGTTGAATATCGTGCTTTAACCTGTAATGGTTTTATAAATTGTTTCTTGGATAGAGAGTTGTCTAATTAGTACTCATATGATATCTTCCTTTATCCAGTATATTTACTTAAATAGGATGTATATGCACGAACTTTTGAATAAAAGACGAAAATTCTTAAATACTGATCCTCCTGAAATATCTGAAATTGTGGAAATCACCATATGGAAATACTTTTCTTAGTGTTATGCTGTGAAAGCAAGTGTAAATTTGTAATTTATTTGCAAAATTTTGTGCCATAACAATTCTTTGTCATGAAAGAAACATTAATTTTCATCATATGTATTAAAAAATATATATAGATCTCAAGTTACTACCTTGTAAGAAAAATGATTTGCGGAGAACAATGCAACTTATAATTATATGTTCGCCATTACTTGAAATCCCGAAGGTTCCTATGAAATTTCTATAACGTCATAAAGGAAACTTAATTGTCTTTAGACGTCAATAGTTCAAGTGTCGTAGATTATCGGGTCAACTGAAGCAGATTATCTAATAGCGATTAGGTGTCTTGAATATATATATAGTTTTAAAAATTTGGAACCAATGTTTTCTGACAAAATTTTAATGAATAGACACATAAAACAATATGTTGACACTATTGTTGTTTCATTTGCTTCTTTTTTTATAAATATATACAGTACCATTAGCTGTGGTACTTAAATTTTATGTACATTATGAACTTTTCTTTACAACTTAATTGGATTTTCATACTTTTGGACAGGCAAATGATATAACCTTAATCGAAAGTTAAGCACTTTCAAGTATGCACTAGTGCGTGGAAGTATTTTGTATGCATATACGTTTTGTTTTGACTGAAGTAGCCGCTTTATATAGTTCAATTATAATTAGAATAACTTAATTTTATTGTCTTCTTCGAACATTGACTTGTGCATTTGGTTTTTTTTTAAGGCAGATGACCTACCCTTGATCCAAAGTTGAGCACTTTTAATTGTGGAATCAGTTCGTGGAAATACTTTGTATGCAAATAAACTCATGATTGAGAATTTTTTAACGCCAATCGCGCGTTTTGTCTTCAAAAGATTCATCAGTGACTCTCGAATTCAGCAAAGTTTGAAAGGCTGAATGAAATACAAAGTTGAAGAGCATTAAGAACCCAAAATTCCTAAAATTGTTGCCAAATACAGCTAAGGTCATTTAATTCTGAGGTAGAAAACACTAAGTATAATTTAGTAGACCACAGTTGTTTCGACCGAACTAGTATCTCTATTGTTGTTTGATAAATTCAGGCGGTTCAATTTTGATAAGATAAACTTTACTTTTAATTGTCTTCTAAGAACATTAACCTGTGCATTAATTTTAAAAAGGCAGATGACCGAGCCTAGATCCAAAGTTAATCTTTGAATTGTGCAATTAGTACATTTGAGTACTTTGTATGCAAACTACAGTTAGTTTGACTGCAATAGTAGCTCTATTATCAGTCAGAATTCTACTTCGTCATAATTTTCTCCCCATTACGCCAGTTCATTTTCATAATCGTAGAAATGGAAGCCATTGTAGAGATGACGCGCTGACTTTTTTGCTCTTGAAAACCGATAAATTTATCCACATAGCACCATTACGATCCTTATATGTCAGTTGTATTTTAAACGACAAATATATCTACTAGCTACTCAGCATCAGTTAATGATCTTGTCTGCATTGATTTAACTTAAAAATATTGTCTGATCGGTTGTCAGGTGGAATTTTCGAAAATTCTTAAATATTTAAATAAATTCTAATAAATATTTCGTGGAAGGGCAGACTAAAAAAATCAGTGATTAAATATTGTAAACCCTAGCTATATATAGTTATCACACACAAAATTATATGTTTTCGAAGATATGCATTTTCATCATCCAACTTAAAAGACTGTCGTCAAGTACTTTAAGTAAAAACGCCTACTCTGTTTTTGTGATTCATTAGATAGGTATTTCACTAGACCCATATATTTCATCTTTTCGTACTGAGATTTTTTTATGTTATAAAGCCAACCTGTAGCTTTGATATATAAAAATGAAAGCATCTACGCGAGATGATAAATCAAATACTCTTGATTTGTACGTTTTAAAGACAACACATCCACCTCAAACACACCCTAACATAAAAAGGTGCACTCGATTTTCTCTTTTCGATACAATTGTTACCATTTTTTTTTTTTTAGTACCATAGTGGAAGGGCAGACACGAAAATTACTGAACTAATAGATTGATATGTTCTCTGTTCGTGTTTTTTTTTAAATCAGAAGTTATACATTTTCTTGATAGATACCCATGTCGTGTAATTAATATTCATTTGTTCTGCATTACAATGTAATAGATAAATTAAAAACTTATGCAAAATGTGTGTTTTTAAATAAGAACACGTCGTAATTGAGAAGAAAATTGTCGTTTTATTTGTTTCTTTTAACTTTAAAATTTGTTGTTACTGTAGTAAATATTACAGGAGGCATTTATCGCCTTCTCTAACAGAAAGCTTCGATCCTTTTGTTCTATTTCAACTGGGTTTCCGCCTGTTATAGTTTTAGTTTTAATAAACTTTAATTTGCTCATTGTTGAAGGCCGTACGGTGACCTATAGTTGTTAATTTCTGTGTCATTTTGGTCTTTTGTGGATATTTGTCTCATTGGCAATCATACCTCATCTTCTTTTTTATATTTACTTTTAATTGTCTCCTTCGAACATCAACCTATTCATTTGTTTTGGGAAGGCATACAATGTATGACCTAACCTTGATCCAAAGTTATGCACTTTTAATTGTGATATTAATACGTGTTGCGTACTTTGTATGCATACTACAATTTGTTTGACTGTACTAGTAGCTTAATTGTAGTTGAAAAAAATCATACAGTTCAATCTTAATTAAAATTTTAATCTTCTCGAACATTAACCTTAGCATCAGTTTTGGAAAGGAAGATGACCTAACCTTGATCCACAAAGTAAAGCACTTTAAATTATGCAATTAGTACGTGGACATAATTTGCTTGCAAATGAATACCTGGATTGAGATTTTGTATGTGCGCCAGACGCGCGTTTCGTCAACTCATCAGTGACGCTCATAACCCAAAAAGTTAAAAAGCCTACAAAAAGGAAGAAAATGAAGAGCATTAAGTACCAAAAATTCCTAATAGTGTTGCCAAAAACATCTGAAGAAATATAATCCTGAGGTAGATAAGCCTAAGTATTTCAAAAATTCAAAATAAAGTTGTTTTGTTTATTATAGTTTAAAAAATGCATACAGTTCAATTTCAATTAGAGTAAATTTACTTTTAAATATTTTTTCGAAAATTAACCTATGCATATGTTTCGGAAGGCAAATGATCTAGTCTGTATTCAAAGTTCAGCACTTTTAATTGTGCAATAGTACGTGGAAGTACTTTGTATGCAAACAACAGTTGTTTTGACTGCACTAGTAGCTTTATTATAGTTGTAATCAGACAGTTCAATTTTGATTTAAATAACTTGAATTTAATTGTCTGTTCCGAACATTGACCTATACACTTGTTTTGGAAAACCTGCAAATGACCTATCTTCAATGCAAAGTTTATCGCTTTTAATTGTGCAATTTGTACGTGGAGATAGTTTGTATGCAAAAGTATGTAGTTTTGATTGCACAAGTAGCTTTTAATTGTGCAATTAGTGCGAGGTAAATTGGTTATTGTTGAGGAAATTCACGTTTTCCGTTTCTAATTTAAATTAAACTTTACCTTTAATTGTCTTCTTCGAACATTAACCTATGCAATGTCCAAAATATAAGTATCTATCGAAACATAAGTGTTCATAATTATAAACCTTTGTGGATATACAATTTACAACAATATGTGCATATAAGTTTCTGATTCAATCTCGGTCATTCTCAGAAAAATGTAACAAACGTTAAAACCTTTAATAATTAAAATTGTTTCGTACCTTCTTCAATGTTTTAGCGTGAACAGACATACATTTCTGGTCTTATATTCAAACACAATCATGTTTCATGATATGCGTGTGTTTAGAGAAAATGTTAAAAGTTTTTCTATGCTGCTCAAAGTGGTGCAAGCATCATGATAAATAGGGTATCATATCTTAGAGTCATTTAGGACTATAAGAATATTTTGAAGCGGATAAAGGGGACAAAAAGTCTAAAATTGAACGATTTTATGTGTTTCTTAATTACATTTATATGTAATATATGTCGTACAAAGCGGCATTACTCAAATATATCTTGGTATGGTTTTTTTTTTTCTAATATGGATGTTAATCTGTGTTACAGGCAGCCAATACGAAAAATAAGAATCTGGTTCATTTATGGTATTCTAAATGCAGGTAAAGGAACAGAATGATAAGGTTTGAATAGTCACTCTTTATTTTGTATGTTTAATACAATAAATTCATGGCATCAATTTTCTATTCCTATTTTATTCCTTTTGGATAATTTTGTGACTGTAGTACGTGTTACTATTTTCAGTTTCCGATGTTAAGTCGATTATAACCAATATGTATTTGTTATCAGGTCAGTCTTATCATTTTCAAATTTGCTAACAATCATTTTCTGCATTTTTTGAGTCGGAATATATATGTTCATCCTTTTATAAGAAAGATTTCGTTTAAATATCAGTTTCTCAGGTATACCAAGGCAGGTACTCATTACAGAAATTTCACTTTTTCAAGAGGTTTAATATTTCAAAGGCTGATTTTGTGGCGGACTCAAGTCATCCTTATGGAGCTAAACATATCTTCCGTACACATGATAGTTGTCTAGTGAGTGGGCCCCACGATTTTTTAATCTTTAATCTGTATGCTTTTTGTAAAACTTTCCGCAGCGAGAATAAAATTAAGTACTATTTTGCCATTTCTACTTCCGGCATCATAAAGGAAAAGATACGGAATAAGGTCACCTTTTTCATCCTTTGAATTCGAAAATCAAAATGCATTATTTTACCTACTAAAAAACTTCAATCAGGTATTTATAAGGCGTAAGAATGGTTGACATAAGTTTTTTATGTTTATGAATTTAGTCTTATATAAAAGCATTTAGCTTCAAACTTTTAAAATGAGTAGGAAACAAACAACTTCCAAAATAGCATCATCTTGATATATTATAATTTTTAACTGATACAATTTTTCTAGGTATTTCACCTTTTTCGTGTGAATCTAATGTGCTTAAATTTATTGTTGTTCTACTATTCTTTTTACCAAAACAAACGCGATTTATTACAAACACATTCTGTAATTTTTTAAACTTTACATTCTGTATGCCTTACAGGACTATAAATATTTGGAGGCTTGAGGTTGAGGCTTCGATTATTATTCTTACAAAAATATTTAATATAACAGTCCAAGTTGGGGGTGACCAAGTTAAAAATTTGCGTGTTTTCAATGTTCGGTTATATGTAATTATGTGTCGGGGAAAGCGGCATAACTCAAATCTATGTTTGTATTCGTTTTATCAGTTGCTTTCTGTATTACAGATATCCAACAGTAAAAATTAAATTTTGGTGACTTAATAATATTCAAATTTTATATAAAGAAACATAATGGTAAAGTTTGAATAGCCATTCAATATTTTTTTATGTATAATGCAAGTAAATAATGACACTTATTTCCTGATTGTTTAGTCAGAATATACATGTTCATCATGTCTTAGGAATGATTTCGTTTGCATATTAGATTGAACGTTATACCAGGGCATGTTCTCATTACAGCATTATCACTTTTTATAAGAGGTTAAGTATACCATAGGCTGATTAAATTATGAACCAATACACCAATTATGGAGCTACAGATATCATCAGTTCATAGACTAGATAACTAGTGAAGGAGCCCTACCATTTTCAAATACCGGATCTGCATCTGTATCCTTTTATAAAACTTGCTAAAGCGAGGACAGAAAAACTATTTCACTACTTCTACTTCCACCATCATAGAGGAGAAGATGGGGAATAAGGTCACCTGTTTCGCTCCATGAATTTGAAAATCAACAAGTATTATTAGCTTACTTAAATACATATTTTTGTAACACCATTCGGGTGTTCATAATGCGTAAATTGTTATCAAATGTACTAGGCTTATAATTTGATACGGCAGACGCGTTCTGTCTTCATGAGAATCAACAGTGACGCTCAGTTCAAAATTGTTATAAAGATAAACCAGTCCACACTTAAAGAACATTAAGGATCCAAAATTCCAAAAAAGTTGTGCCAAATACAGCTACGGTAATATTTGCAAGGTTTATAATTTCATTCGACAGGCGCGCGTAATCATGTTTAACATCAGTTTTTATATTTTTGAATTATGTCTTACATAACAGAATTAGTGAACAGGAGGCTCTCACGGGCCTGAATCACTCACCTTATTTTTGCGGCATTTATCTCTCGTATAAGAGTTTAAGTGTCATATTACATCGTAGTTTGTGTTTTTGGTTTAATGTATTTTAAAAAGGATCATTCAGATTTTCGGAATCCTCTCGTTTTATCCATTTGATTGCCTTGAAAAAAATTGCCAGGTGACCCCCATTTTTCTTATTATCAGTCTTTTAAAAACCTGTATAATGATAAGCCATTTGTTAAAGTCATATAAAATTTTAATTACTTTTTAACAGTTTTTGAGAACGTCAACTTGTCAATGATAGAGCTATGCAAAGTCAAGAGAGAATACTTTCCCGCCAAATTTTAACGGCTAATATATCTTCAATACAAGCACGACTACCCATATATTTGTTTAGCTCTTTGGATTCCTTTATTAATCTCCTATCTATATAAACTAGTGTTTTGAAAAGTTAATTATTTTGAAACTGAGAAGCGAACTCCCTTAAAGTTAGAAATAAAGGCAATAGTAGTATACCGCCGTTCAAAACTCATAAATCCATGGACAAAAAACAAAATCGGGGTAACAAACTAAAACTCAGGGAAACGCATTAAATATAAGAGGAGAACAAAGACACAACATTAAAATGTAACACACACAGAAACGGACCCAGCATCAGACAAAATACCACGCTTATAACAAATATAACAGCAAAACCAAATACATGAATTTGGGATAGACAAGTACCGTGACACGTCTTATCGCAATGTGAATTTACACTAAAAAATAAGAGAAAACAAACGACGCAACGTTAAAATGTAACACACACAGAAATATAACAGTAATATAACAATGGCCATATTCCTGACTTGGTACAGGACATTTTTAAAGGAAAAATTGTGGGTTGAACCTGGTTTTGTGGCATGCCAAACCTCCCTCTTTCATAGCCATGTGAAATATAACATCAAAATGACAACACAACACCTCCAGACTACAATATGAATAAATCGAAGAACACAATTGACAAAGAAACACACGAACAACAGCCAACAAAAGGCAACAAGTTTAAAATTTTGATACGCCAGAAGTGCATTTTGTCCACACAAGAACTACTGGTGACGCCCAGATACAAAAGTTTGAAAGCCGAAACAAATATAAAGCTGAACAGCATCGAGAACCAAAAGATCAAAATAATTGTACCAAAAACGGCCAGGGTTTTCTGTTAGTGACCAGAACATCAATGATAAACAAATTGTGTAAAATTGTCCTTAAAGGTCAATAACTCTTTAAGGGGTCAATTGACAATTTTGGTCATATAAACTAATTGGTAAATCTTATTTTGCTGAACATATGTGCTGTTTACAGCTTATCCTTATCATTAATACTATTCAAGATTATAACCAAAAACATTTCCTTCAAATTACTAATTTAGTGGACGCAACCTAACAATGGGACAACATTGGGTTATTAAATTCATCTGAAAATTTCAGGGCTGATAGAACGTTTTCTTATGAACACTTTAACCCGTGTCAAATTTGCTCTTACTGCTTTGGTTTGTGAGATTTAAGCCAAAAAACTGCATTTTACCCGTCTATGTTCTATGCTTAGCCATGACGGTCGTGTCTTTTAACGAAACAGAAATAAAACAAAAACTTTATTCTAGATACCCTACGGATCATTCAGCTTAAGTTTGGTTGGAATTGGTTCAGTAGTTTCAGAGGAGAAGATGTTTAAAATTGTTTACACCAGACGGACAACGACGACGGACGACGACGGACGATAAGTGATGGCTAAAAAGGATTAAAAAAAGGCAGTGGCTATTTGACCGGCACCGGCTAAATAGCAAATTTGCTATTTGACCGGCACCGGCAAAATAGCAAATTTGCTATTTAGCCGGCACTGAATAAAACTGTTCATTGATGTGATAAGTAGAAAATAAAAAAAAACTTGATAATAATTTAAAATCATTTTATCACATATTTGGCATTAAAAATACAATACAATCAAAAATAAAACATTGAATATGCGGTTCATAAATAAATAATTTATAATTTTATAATATTAATTAAAAGCATGAAAACTCATTTGTATATATAAAAAAGTTGATGTCCTAATCTGTGTAAAATCTATGGGTTAAATATCCTGCCATGGGTTTTAAAATAGTGTTATGTAAAACTACGTACATCACAAAAAAGACAATATTAAAAGTTGTTTGCTACAAATTTCAAAAGGACACATGATTTAACATTTGCAATTGTTAAAAAAACAATTCTTTGCCTTGGAAGTTGTTTTAATGTAGCACAAGATATATAAATGTTACAACTCCAAACTGGAACTACACATAATTTGACATTACACTGGCTTCTTTGAATCTGCACCATGCATGTGCATATATTGCATATATGTTTTCTTTATAGACGCCCTTAATAGCTTTCCATGTATCTTTTTGACAATACTTTTTAATTAAATCAATGTTTACAATTGAGTCCAAACAAGAGGTAGTTAAAAGTTGAGGTCTTGCTTCAACTTGTTCCTCGGTTCAGTATTAAAATGTTGTTATTAATAGCATTTCTTGCCAAATTGCTTCCAACAAACCAGTCTAGTAAAAGGAATCCGATTTCTCTGGAACTTTTCTTATGAAATGGTAACAATTGTTTTTAGGGTACGCTTCTCTGGAAAACCGATGACAGTTTGGATCGGACATTTCGGCCTTCCACGTTTCTTCATATTTGGTGGAAGTAATATATGCGAAACACGCTCGACATTTCATGGTTTTGATGGTACGTGCATATCCCGACCTTTTCCACAGCTGAACAAAATGTTCCTTTTCATAATTGTTTACAACCAATGCAAACACTTTGTAGAATTGAATTGTTCATTAAGCTATTTTTTAGGTGTTGTATTATCCATTATCACAAGTTATATACTGACCAACTATTTAGGTTGAAAAGTACTCACCAATACTAAGTTCCAATGCTTTGGTTTGTAATATTTTTCAAATTACATAAAATTTGCCCATAGTCAGATACAGATACATGATAGTTTTTTTTTTGTTTTTTTTTATCTTAAGGAGAGTTGTATTTTGATTTTTAGAATATATTTAATTTGCCGGATAATTAGAAGTTAAAGTGTTTATATGAGTAACAGTAACAAAAGTTTTTAAATATAAAATTTCGACATTTTTAATTATTATTCTTGTATTTAAATTCCAGTGATGTATAATTTAATCAGAGCCGGCTAAATAGCAAATTTGCTATTTTGCCGGTGCCGGTCAAATAGCAAATTTGCTATTTAGCCGGTGCCGGTCAAATAGCCACTGCCTTAAAAAAATGCCAAAATAGTACAATTTTATATCACATCATTTTTAAACTGAATTAATTTTACCCAGTAGTCAGCACTTTTTGTGCTGACATGAATGGTCATTGATATTGTTATATTTATAAATTTACTGTTTACAATTTTTTAAATTTTTTGAAATACTAAGGCTTTTCTACCTCATGCATATATTACCTTAGCTGTATTTTGCAAAACTTTTAGGAATTTTGGTCCTCAATGCTCTTCAACTTCGTACTTTATTTGGCCTTTTTAACTTTTTGGGATTCGAGCGTCACTATGAGTCTTTTGTAGACGAAAAGCGCGTCTGGCGTATACTAAATTTAGTCCGGGTATCTATGATGAGTTGATTTACTAGGTATTTCACCTTTTCGTGTAAATCATGGATCATGTTTCTTTTTACCAACAAAAAGGCCATTTACCATTCTTTGAAAGGCATTCCACTACAAAAATTGTACCTTTCATTTATAATGATGTGCGTGTGTTCAGAGAAAATGTTAAAAGTTTATGTATGCTGGAAACATGCATCTGAATAAATGGTGTATCATATTGCTAGAGTCTTTTGAGTGTGAAAAAAAATATTGTGGCGGATTGAGGCGTCCAAAATTTTAACATTTCGTGTTTTTAAATGTTCGTAACTTTCGGTAATATGAAATGTGTGTCAGACAATCGGCATAACTCAAATCTATGTTGGTATTTTACTAATATCTCTCTGTAATACAGGAACCCAATAGAAGAAATAAAAATTTCGTGTTTTATGATATTCGATACCTGTGTAAAAGAACATAATGATAAGGTTTCAAAAGGCATCCATATAGCTATGATGCAGGATGCAATTTAATGAATGACATTTGTTATTTCATCTTTAAACTTGGGAAAAAATTGTTACTTACTTCTTAGTGTCTGGTGTTTTGATTTTTATTTGTTATTAGATCATCTTTTATCAATTTCATTTTGGCACACAATTATTTCCTGCTTTTTGTTAGATATAATAAACATTTTACATGATGACTTAGGACAGATTTCGTTTACATAAAAAAAAAAAAAAAAGAAGATGTTGTATGATTGCCAATGAGACAACTGTTGACAAGAGACCAAAATGACACAGACATTAACAACTATAGGTCACCGCACGGCCTTCCAACAATGAGCAAAGCCCTTACCGAATAGTCAGCTATAAAAGACCCCGATTAGTCAATGTAAAACAATTTAAACACGACTAACGGCCTAATTTATATTAAAAAAAAATGAACGAAAACAAATATGTAACACATAAACAAATGACAATCACTGAATTACAGGCTCCTGACTTGGGACAGGCACATACATAAATAATGTGGCGGGGTTAAACATGTTAGTGGGATCCCAACCAATTTGTATGATACACCAGAGCATGTTCTCATTAAAACAATTCAGTTTTATAAGACGCTGATTTAGTGGAGGATTATGGGCCCCATATATTTGATCAGTAAATAGACTAGTTAAACGTTTAAACAAGCTGTATTTCTTTGCACCTATCTCAAGTCAGGAAGTTAATATTCAGTAGTTGTCGATTGTTGATGTTGTTCATAAAATGTAAGTTTTTTTTATAGTTTCTTGTTTGTTATATAGATTAGACCGTTGGTTTTCCTGTTTGAATGGTTTTACACTAGTCATTTATGGGGCCCTTTATCAGGTCATGAATAAACATTAATTGCCATTTGACATATAATGGGATACACCAAATGAGGTTATAATGCAGTTTTTAAACCCCCCCCTAATCTTTTTGCATTTACCACAATAAATTTGATGACCACTTAGTGATGTTATGTAATTTATTATAACCCTCCTTTTTCTAGTATAAATTCTGAATTTTCGTCGATCAACTACTAATTTGCAACTTATGCAAACTAAATGAAACTATTTGTTAATACCCTTCTATTGGTGGATTATACCTCAAACTCCACATTTATCAAGAGACAGCACAGGAAGTCAGAAGCAATTATATGTTCCCTTATGAGAACTAACCAAAGCTTTAGATGGTACATGCAAAATGATGCTCAAATGTTTCTTTTAAAAATAATATGATAAAAACTGCATTATACCTCAATTGGTCTATCTCACTATATGTCAAATGGTAAATTATACCTCAATTAATATAAATTCAATCGATTTATGGTTATTACTGAAATGTTCGGTATACGGTAAGCCTGTGCTCTTTGTTGAAGGCTGAACTTTAACCTATAAAGCTGATTTTTTACAAATTGTTACTTGTCTCATTGGCATGCATAGCACATCTCCTTACATTAAGTTGTTGAGTGAGAAGAGCATCCATTTTTTTGTCTCTGATTTGCATCTGTCAACTATTCGCCTTCATTAAAGGAGATATGTAGTCGCTTCTTAGCCCTGGTTCTCCACCTTGTTGCGGTCATCAATCCTTTTGTTGTCTGGGGGGGGGGACTAAATTTAAAACAAATATACCCTTTTTTTGTAATACTTGGCTCATAAACCAAACTTCTATTTCTTGGCCTCTTTACCACATATATATTTATTTCTTTGCTGATGCAATTTTTTTTATTCCTTTTTCAATATACAACATATTTTATTCCATGGCCTATATACTACAGCTTTTATTCCTAATCGTTTGACATAGGCCTATCATGTATATCAAAATAGGCAACAAATAAATATATAATATATGGTCAACGTCAGAGAATATCAACATTTTTGTATAAGGCTTAGAAACTGGAGAAGGAGTGGTTTACCAAGCCCCTCAAAAGTTTCATGCTAAAAACAAAATGATTCCGGACAATGATCTAGTATTGTTTTATACTGCATCTGCAAATGGCAACATTATCAGTCACATAAATGTTAACAAAAACAAGCGTATTTTCAGTCCCCAAACTATTCCCCTAATGTGCCAGGGATTGACATGAAATAAACATCTACAGTATTCTAGCTGAAGTATGAAGGATGAATCATTTTTGTCCTTAAAATAAATAAACACATTTTAAAACCAATATAATTTATTCAACAAATAAAAGCATCTGAATACAGATTTGGATCATCTTCAAGCAAGTTCAGATCACTGTCTAAGAAATGCTTGCAGATAATATAGTGTATAACATTAAAAAAACAACATATTTGTTCATCTGAATCTAAATTAAGCTTTTCACTGCAAAATAACAGCATCAGTATATTATTAGAGAAAATACTGACAAGTTTGGTTTGTATTGATCTGCTGCAAGCAAATTCAAATCACTGCCTGAGATATGCTTGTAAAAATCATATTGTATAACATGTATAAAAAAGTTTCTTTTGAACATGGATTTGAACACATTTTCTGCTTCTGTGCAGACAAATACACTCAGCCACACTGCACATTGGAATAATTGATATTTCATAATATGGATTTGCATATATACACTAAATTTTAGTTTCTAAGCTTACAAACGTATCAATAGAAATAGAAATAAATGGAGATTGTTTGCATGGGACACAGATGCCCCTGCATCATGTGCATACAAGGAAGTCCTACCCACAGAAAAAAATCTTTCTACAGAATTTGGTGAATAAATTTTATGTTTATCTTTCTGAATGTATAAATTTCATTTAGGATTTTAATTCAATAAGTAAAATGGAAAACAGAAACAATTTGTGGTTAAAAAAATTAATTAAGGATGTACTTTAGTGAAATTAAAAATATCTAAAATTTAAAATTGATACAATAAGTGCATTAATTGAGGAGTAAAATATGCTTTAAATTAAAAAATTTAAATGGATAGAAAATGCTGACTGACTTCTATCTCATGTTTTTTTTGGTATTATTTGGGTCTTGATATCATCAAAAAAAAATAATAAAAAATCTGCTGAAATTTTGGTAAATGACCTTTTATGAGCTATTGAAGTCTAATATGAATGGGTATTATGGGTAAACATATCTTACCAAGTATAGCAGAAAAAAATGAAGGAGTCTAAACATCTCACAAAAATTCCTAAACCTGACCCAAGTACATGTACATCCTTAAAAAAGTTTTACCTATATGTTGTTTAATTGCTTTAATCCCCTAGAGTTATCTCCCTTTGATCATTAGTTTCATGTGAATATAAGTATCTTTTTTATTTACAATTAGTGATAGGATTACTTTAAGGTTACAAGAGCGCAATTATTTCTTATTACATTTTACCAGCAAATTTTTTACCCCAAGATGGTACTCAGAAAAGAATCTGATTGTATGATACAAGACTGGAATTTCTTTTAATCAAAAGCTTATACAATTAGGTTTAATAAGTGCAGAAAACCATATTCACATTTTACAAAGTTTAGAAAATATTGTCCATTTCTGCACGTCAGTGCCAGTAAAAATATGCCTTTTTTTCAATTTAGACAATAATTTTCAACTAAATTTTAGGACAACTTTTGCCGCATGACCATATATATTTTCTTGGTTGTAATCGAACACTGGTATTTCTAGAAACAGGAACTGCTACATGTTTTTCCCTAGTTTGTGTAGACTTCCAGGAAAAAAATACAAACACCAGTGGTACACTTTGGAAAATGCAATATGAATACTTGCGCTCTTGTAACCTATAAAATACTTTGTATCATTAAAAAAAAAAATACAAATTTTGTTCTTATATCAGTACATGTTTAAAAACATTTGATAAAAGCATTACTTCAATCTATTCTTCATTCTATGTAAAATTCTGTCCTTTTCTGAACACGAAAGATCATGGCATACATGTATCTAAATCTTGAAAATACACTCATATCAACTAAATTTTTTTTTTTTAAAGCAATTTAGAATTCATACACAAGTCATCACACAAAAACAGAAAATTAATAGAATATATATAAGACTAGTATATACACAGGCACATAACAAGTACAAATCACTGTTTGTGACCTGTTAAAATATGTCAAAAAATTAAATAATAAATAAAACTTGATTGGCAATATGATTAAACAATAACAGTTTACATGAACATATATGTATAGTACAGATCTAGCTAAGTCATTGAGATTATAGTCCATTTTTGTAAAAATGAAAGTTAACCTTTGACAATTGTAACTCATAATAATCCCATTTGGCACCAAAAAGCCAAACAAAATACATTTGAACAATTCTTATCATCAGTTTGGAAAATTAAGTAGAGATTTTCATTTCCATTGACAAAGTTTAACTAGGCTAAGCACATACTTAGTCCTTAAGCACATCATAAGGGAGTGTTCTAAAACTATAAAGTTTCAGCTAAATCCGTTAAGCCTTTTAGGAGTTTTGCTTATGGTGCACATGGACAGAGAAAGTTCTCTCTTTATGTGGGTATACTGTGAATTGGCTTATTTTCTTGGGTATCATTTCATGGATTAAGGAAAACTTGCATGTTTTTGGACATTTAATTTCATAGTTTTGCCAAAGTTTGCATACAAGCGTACAGGTAAATGGTCATTCCTTGAAAAAAAAAGTCATTTAATTTCGATGTTCACCTATACCCATGAAATTCACGAAAAAAGTCGTATCCAACAAATAATAATGAATCAACAGTTACTATTTTATTTGGAGCAAATACCAGAAACTGGTAACCAACTCTCCAAAATACATTACAAATTTAAACTAGAAAACAAAACAGCTGATTCTGAACAAGTACAGACCTTGTCTGATCACTTAATCAGAAATCATAAGCTTGACAGCAACATTTTCCATCTACTAAATAATTCAATCAAGCAATGACAAATAAACAAACTTAATAAATACAATCCTAATAAAATCAAAGAACAAAATATTCAAGATTGAAACTGTTCTTTATGAATATCATATTCAAAATCTAAATTTGACCTGGCCATGGGGTTTTGTTAGAATGTATGTCTGATGTTGACAAAGGTGATTGGAACTTACATGCTGACTTGGACTAATAAAATATATTGTGTATTTCCTATTTACCTAACTATCCTATATTTTAAGCTGAGAATTAGAGTCCAGCCTACCTTAAACTTTTTTTTGGTAATTTTTCAATAAGCACAATTTCCTTCTCACAGACATGATAGATTCAAAGTAATAAAACATGAAAAATAATTAAAATTCCCAACCAACCTACCCTATTTTTGTTAAAGGATGTAACAGGAAACACATAGTTATTTTATTTGGCCTTAACATGTCCACAATGGGTAAGATTGTTCAACAAAGTGATTTTTTTATCTTTAAGAACACAAAGGTACAATTAAAAAAAATATCAGATCTTTCTCATAAAATGTGAGCTGCTAGAAGTGTAAATGCTTTATGACTATGAGTATCTTCTCTGCTAAAACGTTTCCCATTCTGTATCACAGCTGATATTCTATAACTGTATCACAGCTGATATTCTATAACTGTAATATGTATAAAAGCTAATCGTCATAATAAAATAATTGAGCATATGAATGAAACATAATTTGTTACGGTTGTACCAAACACCTTGCCTAAAAATAATTAGGTTTATTTTAATTTTCATAACATTTTGACAAAATACTTACTTTGAATTAGAAATAAGCAATGCATTGTTGCTACCGCAACAAGATGGCTGCCCAGTCTAAAAAGACAAAGGATTTCTGCACATAAAAATCAATGTGGATTTTGGATTCACTAGTATATTGCCTTTTCTAACAATAACCAAGGGTTAAGATCAAGATCAGGTTGAAACAAAAAAAACAACTTTTTATTCAGAAAAAAATACTGTTTGATCAAATACTTTTGTTCGATCTCAGTTTTTGTAGTTGGATACAAAAAATTGCAACTTCAAAGGAACCTTATTTTGTAATTTACTTTTTTCTGCTATCCATGAACATTGTAACTAAACAAAAATGTCAATTAGTTCAGGATTAAAAATTTGTTTCCTGATGAAATCCCCAATAGTTGGTATGCAATGGTTAAGGTTTTTTTTTTTTATAAATTCACATTAATGTTCAATGAAATAATATAGTTTTACATACAAATACACACAAAGCACCAAGAAGTACAATCTAAAATTTGTGACTTCCAAAAGTTAATACAATTTATAAACATTAACAATACATGGTAACATTTTGTGACAAAATGAAATCATTTAAATAAAATCAATTAAAATAAAAGTATAAAACAAGTACAGATTATTGACTGTCACTTGCTGAGGATAAAATATCAGCACCTGGTTAACATTAATTTTCCAAGCTGCTTAAATTTTCTTACAAAAAAATACTGTATTCAGTCCTGAATAGTACAAGATTATGTACAGTACGCATCCCCTTTCATTTTTCCCCAAATCATGAAACAAGGTGGCAAAAAATAGTTTTGCTTAACAATTTACAAATTTTATACATGTACACTATTAAAGATTTATTCATTTTTATAATGTCATGAATGTATTTACCATCTGCTACTTGTAAACATGTAACAATTTTTTTAAAACTTTTTGAAATATTTTATGACAATTTTTTTTTTTGTCTGACTGATAATGGATTGGATTAAATATAAAAATCCTTTTACCCAAACCAGTGCAAAATTAACAGTAGCTCTGATATGCACTATGTAGATTTTTCTTGGTTGATGTTTTAATATGTAACAATTCCGCAAAGTTCTTCAAACGACAAAGACCGCTCTCGCTATGAATGTCACAAAGGGGGACAAATTTTGAAACATTAGCACCATTGAACAAAATGCGGACATAATATGGCTGAAATACCTGACCAGATTTCTTGTATAATTCAAAAACAATTCTTGATCCAGGCCTTGGCCAATTGATCTTGGGAAGTTTCAGTACATTTAACATGTAAAACATAAAACTTTCATCAACAAAATGTAAAAATAATTTCTCAAATACGTAATCTGCGTGACGGAAAGTTTGGATTAGATTGTTCATAAATGGATATAAATAAACATTAACAAAATCAACAAAATCAACATCATTGGATAATTGTTCATAAAATGCATTTTCTTTCTTAAACAGTTCTTTTATAATTCCAATACCATCTAATCCATTCTGAACAAAGCAGGAAAAATTTGGATGAAGACAAGAATTTGACAATATTTGACGTAAAACTGTCAAGGGTAGATGTGAATTATCTCCCTTCTCCAGACCATGAATGAGTTGCTGTTTGAATTTTTGTTCTGTTCTGTATAAACCTGGACAATTGCAATCAACATGAGACATTCCATGTTTTTCCGAACACAAATTTCTTGAGACTACTGAGGTATTGAATTTTCTCAAATGACCTTCAGACAACATGCCGAAAAGAAATGCCAAAGATGATTTAGCTGTTATACTTTCCTCATTTCTGGATAGCTTTATATGTTTGGGTTGTATCAAACTACTCTCTAGTTTCAGATCTTTCAAGTAGACATCTTTCACAAATTCTCCCAGACTAACTAATCTTTGGATTCCAATGGGAGATAACTCATTATGACAGCCCAAGTCATTTGTAACATAAGACTCAAATTCTTTGAGGAATCTTTCATCTCTATTTATCTTTTCCTGAAAAACCTTTAATTTGGGATTCAATCTATTGAATGCTCCAAATCTGCAGTCAGCCTGTTCACAATAGAGAGGGGTTGACCTGGTTGCATTTAGAGTTATCTTTCCTGATATATTTGGAGTAATCTCCCCTGGAATGATCAGTATGTGAGTTTGTTGTAGTTTAAATCCTGTTGGTACGAAACCTGAAAATAAACGAATATTTTGTGTTAAATAAAACAATATTTGGCTTCTATAAACGTCCTGACTAGTCTATTGAAAAACTTGTGAGGTCACATTAAGTTTCCAAACACCCTTATTATAAAGTGTAATTTTTGGTAAATATGATTTTTTTTTCACACCACTTTTAAGCACCTCATTTAGGCTATTTCGTGGCAGCCAGATTTTATTGGTGGAGAAAAAAAACACTGACCTTCGATAGGAAAACAGACAGTCCTGGTCAATTAAAATTGGAGTCGAGTGCACCCACACGAGTGGAGTTTGAACTCACAACCTCAGTGTTGCCTGGCTAGTGAAATCTTCGCTAGCCAAGGGTTATGATCCACTCCCGCTCTCTTCACCCATGGCGGATTGAGATAAAATTTCGGAGACACAAGGTAAGGAGTAACTCGCTGCATCCAATCAAAAAGCGCCTATAACATGATCATGTGTAAATGTAGAAAGTGTTTGTAAACAATTGCCATGTGTTTATTGTGCAACAAGTCTTTACATCCCTAAACATACGACTATGTTTAGTGACAACTTGAATGTTTTTAATCATTTTATATAAGTTCCTGTGTATGTTTTATGCACAAATGCATGAATGTTGACGTATATTTTCATTTCCAGCTTTATCAAGTGCAAGTGCTACCATTGGTCAAGAAAAATGGGTGTGACTTTAATTTTCCGATAGATAGCGCAACATTGTTATCACAAATGTTGGCTCAATCTGCCAAGGGTGAAGAGAGAGGGAGTGGATCGTCACCACTGGCTAGCGAAGATGGGCTAGTGATTACAGTAGTAAGTAACTACTTAGACCACTCGGCCACAGAGGTACCAATATGAAATATGAAAAAGAAAGCAATTTTACCCCATTGGATAAAACAGTTAAGTTGCACTGAGAACATGTAGTAGCTGAAGAATCATTTGTTGTATGAGGTTTTTGTTTTGAAACATCAGTCTACAAGGTTATAATAACAATTGACAATTCTGTATAAAAGCATACAATAGTTTCTGAATATAAAGCAATATTAACACAAGTCAACTTTTCTAAAGAGTATCCCTAGGAGGCTCCCAATAATTTAAATGTGTAACTCATCAGTGGGGAAAATCTGTGTCAAAATCCATTGTGTTGTCCAATAAAAACCAATTATTGTTCTGTTACTTTCTATTTGTTGAATAATTGCTTCTGGAAAGTTGAATGATTATTTTTAAACTAGACAAGAGTTTTATGTTAGCTACTTGTTGGGCATTTGAAATTTTGAAAGGTCAATACTCCACAAGGAAGGGGGTCTCATTGAGGGGTTTCGATCCCAGATCCTGCTTACTGTTTTGTTAGATTCCTATATCCCACTTACACTATGTGCGTAAGCATTTCTCCATTTTTTGTCATTTCCCAGGTCCTGAAAGACCTCGTTTCCCATTTTCACAACACTATAATTTGACTTTCATGTTTCACGCTTACGAAAAATCTGCAGTCCCGCATACAATTAGACCCCAATGAGACCCACAAGGAAAGTATCAAGTTAAACATCTTCTTGAAGATCTTTGTAAAAGGGGGAAAAAAATGATATGTCTCTGTATGAGTTTGCATCTGTTGTAGGTTTGTTACCCCCATTATAAAGTAGAATTATCATACTTCCTTGAGTCCTTGGGATTGTACCTATTTTTTTATAAACAAGTTGAAAATATTTTAAAACATTTGTGTTGCTCTGAGAAGATCAAGTAGGAGCAGGATATTTGTTTGTATTCTGAGGTTTCAGAATTTGATGAGACTGTCATTAAAGTGAGAGGGTTATCGCTATGGAACCAGGTTTCAGAATCCACCATTTTCTACATTTGAAAAAGCCTGTACCAAGTCAGGAATATGGCAGTTTTTGTCCATTCGTTTTTGATGCATATTTTTAATTGGATTTTGCCATGTCTGCAAATTATGGACTTTCTGAAATTGATTTTCCTCTAAGTTCAGTATTTTCGTGATTTTACTTTTTTCCTTTATGCAACTACTGTTTTCAAGGTTATGTTTCAAGGATAAGTACATGTATTTCCCAATATTGATAAAGAATGTTATCTAGGGATATCATCTTGCATCTATCCCATTTCCCAATATAAACATTTCACTTTTTTCTCCTTAAAGTTTTAAAAAGAAATGTAAACAATAAATGTTACCTCTGACATCATTTAAAAACAAACCCATGACTAAGCATTTTAGTGTAACCATGCATTGAGTTATTTTCAAACATTTATCTAGTTCTAAAATGGAAAGTTGTACATACATGTACAGGTCAGATAAACAATCTGTCATTTTAAATGTTTTCAGTCTGCATTAAATAAACAAAAAATTATGATATCAACTTCCATGCCCATAACACACATGTACTTTTTAAAATGACCTTCTCAACATGCTTAATAATTCTATTTCTTCAATGTCAGTTACACATCTCAATAAAAGGATCTGTTAAAAAAAAATGTTTTTCATCTTATATGTTTCAGATTTTCCAGTCTCAACCATATGCATTGATGATCAGGCCTAATCATG